>NW_027455479.1:0-36234 GCF_040206685.1 Ascaphus truei
ATCAGTCTCTCAGACCTGGTCAGGGTGCTGGGTCAGTGCAGGTTGGGCTCAGTATCTCAGAGCTGGTCAGGATGCTGGGTCGGTGCAGGCTGGGCTCAGTCTCTCAGACCGGGTCAGGGTGCTGGGTCAGTGCAGACTGGGCTCAGTCTCTCAGACCTGGTCAGGGGGCTGGGTCAGTGCAGGCTGGGCTCAGTCTATCAGATCTGGTCAGGGTGCTGGGTCAGTGCAGGCTGGGCTCAGTCTCTCAGACCTGGTCAGGGTGCTGGGTCGGTGCAGGCTGGGCTCAGTCTCTCAGACCTGATCCGGGTGCTGGGTCAGTGCAGGTTGGGCTCAGTCTCTCAGACCTGGTCAGGGTGCTGGGTCAGTGCAGGCTGGGCTCAGTCTCTCAGACCTGGTCAGGGTGCTGGGTCAGTGCAGGCTGGGCTCAGTCTCTCAGACCTGGTCAGGGTGCTGGGTCAGTGCAGGCTGGGCTCAGTCTCTCAGACCTGGTCAGGGTGCTGGGTCAGTGCAGGCTGGGCTCAGTCTCTCAGACCTGGTCAGGGTGCTGGGTGGGTGCAGGCTGGGCTCAGTCTCTCAGACCTGGTCAGGGTGCTGGGTCAGTGCAGGCTGGGCTCAGTCTCAGGCCCGTTCTATAGTGCGGGCGCGCGCTACCCTGTGCGTGCGCGCAGCATTTATAGTTGGCTGACGTCAGTCAGCCTTTCTATAATGGCGCCGCGCGCGCACGATAAGGAGAGTGGAACCGGCCAACAGGGGGAAAGAAGAAAAAAAGAAAGAAATCGTGCCGCTTCCACCGCTGAAAATGTAAGTATGAGAGTGTATATGTGTGTATATGTGTGTATATGTGTGTGTGTGTATATGTGTGTGTGTGTGTATGTGTGTGTGTGTGTGTGTGTGTGTGTATGTTTGTTCAACGTTATTAAAAAATTATTATAGGTTTTATTTATTTATTTGAAAACACACACATATATACACATACAGTCACACATACAGTCGCGCACACAGTATACTTACAAAACGTGTGCGGCACGTGCACGCGCCTTTGCACAGGCACGCGCGTGCGCACGACCGCACACACTATATAAAAGCCCTCAGACCGGGTCAGGGTGCTGGGTCAGTGCAGGCAGTGCTCAGTCTCTCAGACCTGGTCAGGGTGCTGGGTAGGTGCAGGCTGGGCTCAGTCTCTCAGACCTGGTCAGGGTGCTGGCTGGGCTTAGTCTTTCAGACCTTGTCAGGGTGCAGGGTCGGTGCAGGGAGGGCTCAGTCTTTCAGACCTTGTCAGGGTGCAGGGTCAGTGCAGGGAGGGCTCAGTCTCTTATACCTGGTCAGGGGGCTGTGTCAGTGCAGGCTGGGCTCAGCCTCTCAGACCTGGTCAGGGTGCTGGGTCAGTGCAGGCTGGGCTCAGCCTCTCAGAGCTGGTCAGGATGCTGGGTCAGTGCAGGCTGGGCTCAGTCTCTCAGAGCTGGTCAGGGTTCTGGTTCCATGCAGGCTGGGCTCAGTCTCAGAGCTGGTCAGGGTGCTGGGTCAGTGCAGGCTGTGCTCTGTCTCTCAGACCTGGTCAGGGTGCTGGGTCAGTGCAGGCTGTGCTCTGTCTCTCAGACCTGGTCAGGGTGCTGGGTCAGTGCAGGCTGGGCTCAGCCTCTCAGAGCTGGTCAGGGTGCTGGGTCAGTGCAGGCTGGGCTCAGTCTCTCAGACCTGGTCAGGGTGCTGGGTCAGTGCAGGCTGGGCTCAGTCTCTCAGACCTGGTCAGGGTGCTGGGTGCAGGCTGGGCTCAGTCTCTCAGACCTGGTCAGGGTGCTGGGTCGGCGCAGACTGGGCTCAGTCTCTCAGACCTGGTCAGGGTGCTGGGTCGGCGCAGGCTGGGCTCAGTCTCTCAGACCTGGTCTGGGTGCTGGGTCGGTGCAGGCTGGGCTCAGTCTCTCATACCTGATCCGGGTGCTGTGTCAGTGCAGGCTGGGCTCAGTCTCTCAGACCTGGTCAGGGTGCTGGGTCAGTGCAGGCTGGGCTCAGTCTCTCAGACCTGGTCAGGTTGCTGGGTGCAGTTTGGGCTCAGTCTCTCAGACCTGGTCAGGGTGCTGGGTCAGTGCAGGCTGGGCTCAGTCTCTCAGACTTGGTCAGGGTGCTGGGTCAGTGCAGGCTGGGCTCAGTCTCTCAGACCTGTTCAGTGTGTTTGGTCAGTGCAGCTGGTATCAGTCTCTCATACCTGCTCAGGGTGCTGGGTCAGTGCAGGCTGGGCTCAGCCTCTCAGAGCTGGTCAGGGTTCTGGTTCCATGCAGGCTGGGCTCAGTCTCTCAGAGCTGGTCAGGGTGCTGGGTCAGTGCAGGGTGGGCTCAGTCTCTCAGACCTGCTCAGGGTGCTGGGTCAGTGCAGGCTGGGCGTGGATATACAGATGGACGCCAGGACGCGAGGAACTTTTATAGTACAAACAAGAGCTTTATTCACATCCATTGATAATGCTCGCCATAGAAACGTACTTCACTTCAGCCATTAACTTGTGGCAAATAATATGGTAAGGCTGTGCTTCTTCCCTGCAAGCTCTCACTCGACACTAGGGAGGTACTTATGCTTGTTTCTATTAGTATTGGTTAGATCGACAATCTCCTGCGAAGTGTCTATAATGCCCTATCTCAGGTGGACCCTTTATGGGGGACACACTATTCTATGGGATCGTTATTCCGTTTTGATGCACGGCTTTCTGCATCCATACATATGAAATCTACTCAGGACCCTCCGGTGGAGCCGATCCGAATTAGGCTCCGGAGAGAAGACTCCGAGACCTCCTGCTTAGTACATGCTCACTCATCCCGCATGAGAATAATCTTGGGCCATTACTATGGGCGCTAACTAAATAGGGCACATTCCTTGGCTAAAAACAATAAATGATGACAGGAGATCCTTACTACACCTAACTATACCCTTAAACATATATACATGGCTCCCGGTGATGCCCTCAAACTGAAACTCCAAGGAACCTGCTACTAGAACATTGGGTGGAGCTATATCTCCCCTTCTACCTTCCTATGGTGACATCACTGGTGTCACCAGACATCCTATATTACATGAGTGGGAGGGACAATACCCGAGTGATCCCATCTGGTTAACCCATTAAGACTGTTAACCCTTTACACTAATTAGTTGTCCCCAGAGGGGAGAAGGGGGCTACACTTGTTAGATAAGAAAAGTTATCAGTGTATACTCCTGGGTAATAAATACAGAAGAATCAAATCCAAAGCAATGCGGCTGAATAAACAGTTGGGGAGAAATTAAAAGGAAGAGGCAGACATTTAAATAGTTGAAGTTAGAAGGGACGGAGGCGTCATATCAGAACGATAAGGAATGTAACAAAAGTATAATAAAACGGCAATCAGATTAGCAAAAATTGGAAATGAGAAAGGATTGTAATGGAAAGTAAGTATATTAGTAACAGTACAATATAGGACTTTCAGGGTGAGATGGGCAGGCAAGTTATTGGAGATAAGGAGAAGGCAGAGGTATTGAACACATGTTTTGCTTCTGTATATTCCAACGAAGAGCCAATTGCAATAATATTACAACTGGAGGAAGCCACAAGCTCAACATCGTCTAATGTGTGGCTAGCACAGGGAAAAGTGCAAGGGCCGCCTGATAAAATAACGGTAAATAAGGCACCGGGCCCCGATGGCATGCACCCAAGGGGTTTTTAATGAGCTAGGTTTAGCGATAGCCAGACTGTTATATTTAATATTCATGGGCTCCTTTTCCAGAGGCTCAGTACCACAAGATTGGCGTAAAGCAGACGCGGTGCCTATAATTAATAAGGGAGCTAGATCACAGCCGGGGAATTACTGTTTGAAGGCTTGTTAAGGCATAATATCCAGGAATACCTATTGCATAACAAATATATTAGTAATAGTCACTATTGATTTATGAGGACTGTGTGTTGCCAAACTAATTACTCTGTACAGTATTTGTCATCTTTTATACTTGGTAACACTTTCTCTCTGTCCCCACCTGTCATCCCCCCAACTGATAGATACCGGCAGCTTTATAGTTCAGGCGTTGCTAGGAAACTGAGACCCTCCACGTTTAGTGCACAACATATAACAATATAGGTTGGCATAGCGATACCGCCACCTGAGCGATCTCTACTTAGTACCACTATACTAGTTCATCCCTTTCAGTTGAGTTAGGTTACCTGTGTTAGGGATATAGATTGGCGTAGAGATAATCTTTTGTATATATATGTTTCCTAATTGTCTTTTTTTAGACCTTCTTCATGCTTTATGATGTTATTTTAGTTTTTTTCCTACTTATTTTGAGTTTGTGTTTTTTTTTCGTCATTCATTTTTTCAAAATGACTTTTTGGCAAAACCAACTATCCAACCCAAAACCAACCCACAAACCAACCAACCCACAACCAACCAACCCACAACCAACCAACCCACTACCAACCCACAACCAACCCACAACCAACCAACCAACCCACAACCAACAAACCAACCCACAACCAACCAACCAACCCACAACCAACCCACAACCAACCAACCCACAACCAACCAACCCACTACCAACCCACAACCAACCCACAACCAACAAACCAACCCACAAACCAAACAACCAACCCACAACCAACAACCAACAAACCAACCCAACAACCAACCCACAAACCAATCAACCAACAACCAACCAACCCACCATTGTTTTTACATGGAAACATAGAATTTGACTTCTGATAAGAACCACTCGATCCACCCACAGAAAATCCCAGGTTCTTATCTGTTGCAAAACCTCAGATGCTGTTTGATCTTTGACTTATTTCATTTAGAATAGCCTTATGTCAATCCCAAACATTGTTATATTCCCTTTCTGTA
Organism: Ascaphus truei; assembly: GCF_040206685.1. Lineage (NCBI taxonomy): Eukaryota > Metazoa > Chordata > Amphibia > Anura > Ascaphidae > Ascaphus > Ascaphus truei. The sequence goes on from NW_027455479.1 coordinate 4,848, forward strand.
TTACGGTCTGCCACCTCTGCCGGAAGCCTATTCCACGCATGCACCACCCTTACTGTGAAGAAGCGCCTCCTCACATTTCCTAGAAGTCTGGGAAACGCATCAGAGAATGAGCTCTTGTTCCAGCACTTCTCTTTCTCTGAAACATGCTTCCCTCCTGCACCTTGTGGGAAATGAATACTGCACCGACACACTTTATTCGAGCAAATACCCAGTATGTACCTGGCAGATACCTGGAATGTGCCGCTCCTCACCTCTGACAAGCGCCGTTGCATTTGCCTTCCCAGCCTGGGTTCATGCCTGGCTGACGGGCGGCTGATCTGTTAAATGATAATGATTAGGATTTAATAGGCTGCAATGCTTCGCGTGTCTACCAGATGGCATAAATTCATGAATTGTAATGCAGTTTATATATATATACTGTGCAGTATTGCAGCCAGCGGGAATAAAATGCTTCAATCCCTGCTTGGAAAATAACTCAATGTACTCGGGCAGAAAACAGTCACAAACCTCAATACACCCGGGTATACCCGAATTCGTGGGACTAGCCAAGCTCGAATAAAGTGTGTCGCCAGTGTACATTTGAAAATGCCTTTTCCCTCCTCTCCTCCAGGGTTTAAACATACAATACATTTGACATATGTAGCCATGCTGTAAAATGGCCTACAGTTTCCTCTCCTGCTGGCAGTAAGCCTGGTAAGTTACAGGGTTGCCAGCAGTAATCATGGAGGTTTGCCCTCACACCCTGGTGAGGTGTCATATACATGGAGGGGAGTGGCTGCATACTCTGAGTCCATCGTTAGTGACATCAGAGCTGTGCCAGTTCCTGAAGTATAAAAGGCACAGCACTGCCAAAAGTTAGTTGTTAGAGGAAGGAATAAGTCTGGGTTGAGACTTGTGAGTGAGGGGCCCACTAGTGCAGTAACTAGTGGCCCGTTTCTACGTCAAGTAGCAACAAGCCTGACAAGGCCACACTGTGTCCAGGGACCTGGCACAGGGGTGATCTCCCTGAGGGGAGAGGGGATCCCACTCCATTGGGAGGGCGTACCTTTCTAAGGACAGCACGGCAAGATGTGCGGCTGAGCTAACCGCTGGCCCATACCACGAACAATAAAGATGACCTTGATTAAAGACACCCTCATGTGTGAGTCTGGAATTACTCTGCAGAGGAAGGCATCACGGAGGAGTTCCTCATCAGAACCATCCCCTTGCGGACGCAGGGATCCTGATGAGGTGGAGGCGCTGCACTGGATATAGGTAGGACTCACACACACTACCTCAGCTGCCTGTCTGGGTTGACAATCCCCACACAACATCATGCGGGAGGCTCAGGAGTCCTGTTGCCAACAGGTGCACCACCAGACACGACCATGTAATGGGGACTGGTTAGACCACAGGGGCCAATGTGAGATTGGGTGGGTCAGTCAGGCCAGAAAATCCGTTACACATACGTGTATGTTTAAAAATAAACGAATAAACTGACAGGGTGTGAAGTGTAATTATTTCAGCAGAATTAATTACACTTCACACCCTGTCAGTTTATTCGTTTATTTTTAAACATACAGGCATACCCCGCATTAACGTACGCAATGGGACCGGAGCATGTATGTAAAGCGAAAATGTACTTAAAGTGAAGCACTACCTTTTTTCCACTTATCAATGCATGTACTGTACTGCAATCGTCATATACGTGCACAACTGATGTAAATAACGCATGTGTAACAGGCTCTATAGTCTCCCCGCTTGCGCACAGCTTCGGTACAGGTAGGGAGCTGGTATTGCTGTTCAGGACGTTATGACAGGCGCATGCGTGAGCTGCCGTTTGCCTATTGGGCGATATGTACTTACTCGCGAGTGTACTTAAAGTGAGTGTACTTAAAGCGGGGTATGCCTGTACACTTATGTAAAATGTATTGTTGTGTGTATACATACATATTACAATTGTAGAATTAAAAGTTAAGTTTTAACCGCCTGAGAGTGCACCACTCAAATGTGCTTCTTTTTGGGGCAACAGTTATCTTCTCAACCATTGTCCTTTTTGATAAACCGACATTAACTTAGCACATAGGTACAGTAGCACCAGTTGCCAATCTTGGCAACATAGGCAAATCCATATACCTAGTATTGATCTAATTTGGTGAGCGTTGTGATATCCTTTTTTGTTTGACTACTTTTAAATCAGCTGAAATAAAGTTGGCCCCCTGCACTAAGGCCTGTGAAGCCTGCTGGTAAATGAAATACCCCCTATGGTTACATATCTATATATATTTTTTTGAAAACATTGTATGTTGGCTGTGCTTAGAGGCAATCACATTGGTCCTTTGGCCCGTCACTCCGCCTCGGGCCAAAGTGATTGCCCCTTGGCCCGCCCGCCCACACACCTCTCATTGGCCTGCGGCCATCGCTCACCACACCTACACAACTGGCACACTCTCCCAACAGTCACTGAGCTTTGGGACAACGCTTGACAGCACCTAACCCTAACTGCCTGCTCTCACCTCCTCACCTCTCAGCTCGGGACCGCCCACCAACGCCCACAGCCTCTTCACCCCCCCCACCCACACACCAATGCAGCCCACGCACTCCCGGTACCGCAGGCCCTCTCCCGGTACCGCAGGCCCTCTCCGTCCCGCACACACTCCTGGGTACTCTGCCACCAACCCTCCCGTTCACCGCGTCCTCACCTCAACCCTTCAGCTCGGGAATGCACACCGACGCCAACAGCGTCTCCCCCCCCCCTCCTCCCTCACCAATGCACAAGCCTAGCGCACGCCCTCTCGGTACTGCAGGCCCTCTCCCGGTACCGCAGCCCATCTCTGTCCCGCACACACTCCTGGGTACCCTGACACCACCCCTCACAGTGTGTGTGGGGGGGCGGGACAGAGTGTGTTTGTGGGGGGGGACAGTGTGTGTGTGGGGGGGGACAGTGTGTGTGGGGGTGGGGACAGTGTGTGTGTGGGGGGGCAGTGTGTGTGTGGGGGGGGCAGTGTGTGTGTGGGGGGGGGGCAGTGTGTGTGTGGGAGGGGCAGTGTGTGTGGGGGGGACAGTGTGTGTGTGGGGGGGACAGTGTGTGTGGGGGAGGGACAGTGTGTGTGTGGGGGGGGCAGTGTGTGTGTGTGGGGGGGCAGTGTGTGTGTGGGGGGGACATTGTGTGTGTGGGGGGGGGCAGTGTGTGTGTGTGGGGGGGCAGTGTGTGTGTGGGGGGGGGCAGTGTGTGTGTGTGGGGGGGGCAGTGTGTGTGGGGGGGACAGTGTGTGGGGGGAGGGACAGTGTGTGTGTGGGGGGGACAGTGTGTGTGTGGGGGGACGACAGTGTGTGTGGGGGGGAGGACAGTGTGTGTGTGTGGGGGGGCAGTGTGTGTGTGGGGGGGAGTGTGTCTGTGGGGGGGCAGTGTGTGTGTGTGGGGGGGCAGTGTGTGTGGGGAGAGGGGACAGTGTGTGTGTGGGGGGGCAGTGTGTGTGGGGGGGACAGTGTGTGTGTGGGGGGACGACAGTGTGTGTGTGTGGGGGGGGACAGTGTATGTGTGGGGGGCAGTGTGTGTGGGGGGGCAGTGTGTGTGGGGGGAGGGCAGTGTGTGGGGGGGGCAGTGTGTGGGGGGGTGACAGTGTGTGGGGGGGACAGTGTGTGTGTAGGGGAAGACAGTGTGTGTGTGGGGGGGACAGTGTGTGTGTGTGTGGGGGGGGCGACAGTGTGTGGTGGGGGGGCGACAGTGTATGTGGGGGGACACACACTATGTGTGTGGGAGATTGTGTGCGGGGGGGGACACTGTGTGTGTGGGGGGGGACACTGTGCAGGGGGCGGCACTCTTGCAGGGGGGGAACACTGTGTGTGTGGGGGGGGGACTGTGTGTGTGTGTAGAACACTGTAGGAGGGGGAACGGAGCTGCGCAAGGGGGGGGGAACACAAACAGACAGGGGGGAGCGGAGAAACAGACAGGGGGAGTGGAGAGAGAGGAGGGAGCGGGAAATTATACTCCTGGGCAATGCCGTGTCTCTCATCTAGTATAGATATAAGATAATAAAAAGGAGCGCTACAGGCTTCAAAAAAGTGATACACAGTGTGACGGTGAAGGGGGGTACCCAGGCCAGTTACTAAAGGTATTATGCCCGGCTGGGTGCCTGTGAGCCATATTGAGTGCCAGCTCTGCGACCCAGTAATGGCAGTAACACTGTAATCGTATTAAAAATGTCTGTGTGTGTCCCACCAGGTATAAGGTGGTGATAATAATATCATGGTTTAAATGTATGAGTTATCGTACCCATGTTTCCCTGTAACACGCGCAAAGGAAAAATGGTTTTAAAAAAGCAGCAGCTTACAGCACAGAGCATAGGGTTTAGCTAATTTCGGATAGGAAGCTCGTGGAGCGCTGAGTGTTTGCTGAGTTTTGCTGAGTTTTGCTGAGTTTTGCTGTGAGTGCTGCTGGAGTAAAATCATTAAAAAGGTTATGCCTCAATTTTCTATAATGTTATATGAAAATTGATGAATGAAAGTCCCCCTGTTTTAATTGTGCCAACATTATAGGAGTGAGGGGGTTTTCATTCAGGCAGCCGGGACAGCGGAAACACCTAATTATAAGTACCATACTGTAAGGATGCATAGCAGGGAATTCCTGGGAGTGAGTCATGCGTAATTTAGCCCCGGACTTGTAAGACATCCCGCTGGCATGGTTCCAGGATGTCTGGAAAAGTCCGGAGTTAAAAAGGTTCCGACATAGTAAGGTGTTAAGCGGGGAGGGGTAAATACAAGTACCCTCATCCTAGCAGATGTCCAGGAGAAGTAGACAAGATGTCGCCAGGAAAGGGGGCTTGGTTTGGTATGCTAAGCGGCGAAGGTGCGAGGTTCGCGCATGCCCTTGGCATACTAAGAAGCCCTCTGCCCAATGCTGGGAGGTACTGGCAACTTGGGGATAGGTGGGTTATTTAGTTCCCACACAGCGGTTGGCTGCAGGGTTTTAAGATAGGCATTTTGACTGTTTAAAAATCCCTGCAGCCGATCGGGAGGATTCATCATGTGGCAACAAGGATTCATTTGTGCCTAAAGACTCTGTTTCAAAAGATTTCGTTCTGGAAATAGAAGGTTTTGTTTTACCCCATCCCAGTAAGTGTATTTTCGTAATATTTTGTAAAACACCAAAAGTAAACAAGAATTAAACAAATCAAGTCAACAAAAATACATACCAATGAAATAAAAACATTTCGACAGGACCACATCCGCCCAATGGATTGGATTACAAATAAAGAAGAGAAGACTCAAGAAAGAAGAAAAGAAGTTACCTGAAGTTAAGGAGCACTGCGTCGCGAATCGGGAGCTTCCTGATGCATTCGCAATCGGAGGGTGAAGACATCAAAATGTAAGAAAAACATTGATTGTATGTCATTTTTGTTTTTCACGTATTTTTATTGTATTTTTTTATTTTTTTGTTTGCCCATTGACTGCCAATGTGTTTATCTGAGCCCCTTTAGGGCTATAGATAAATACAGAGACAAGCAATGCATTTTTGGCAAAAGCTTTTTTTTATTTCATAACTTATTTTTGCTGAAAGGCCATTTTAAAAACGCATGTGGTTTATTTTAAAAATAAAATAAATCACACACGTAATGGAGTAGACTTTCGTCACAGAATCAGTACCTTGTGTGGATCACCTCTGTAGCAGTCACCCCCAGTCCAACTGCTGCATTTGTGGCGTTATCCAGCACAATGTACTTTTTCAACCTGGACCTGTGACCCTTTATTTCTGGTTCTTCCGCTTTTACTCCTAAACTCGGAACAACTGCTAAGCGCTAATTATAACAAATATAGATAAAAGGTTAATTATAACAATAAACCAGTGCCAAAAAACATTCAAAGTGCATGCAAATAATGCAAATCAGTGTTCATTACCCATGTGAAAGTCCATGAGCTGCCACTCAGATAGTGTACTGTGCCGGAAAAATTACTCTTATGGCTCTTAGGCAAAAAATATTGTCACCAAGTGTGTAAATGGAATGAAACCCAACGTCAACCGGCAGTCTCTGAAATCTTGATCCGCTTTGCTGTGGTATTCTTCTCCATGGATCGTTGGGAGGATTATATGTTAGGGAATAAACAAGAACGCAGCCATTGTGATTTACCTCAGAGATTGGATGTGAATATAAACCACAACCTTGTTGGATCAGAAGGGTATGATCATACACTAATTAAATATTTGGAAAGTTGATCGACCTCCTAGGGAGATACCATCTCAAACCATACTATTAGGGAGTTCACTGGTACAAACAGAAATGGGCGTGGAGGTGGAGGTACAAAAGCTTTTTAATACTGTATAAAACTAAATAAAAACAGGATCAATTGACTCAGTCAAAAATAAAAAAACATGACTTAAATGCAAAATGTCTTCATAGCATCAACGATGGGTTAAAATTGAAATCCTACTCACAACAATTCACTAGGTCATGAGCCGGAAAAGCAGAGGGAGCGGAGTAAGTGTTGGATCCCGACTGATCTGCGTGGTGTGCCGTGCTCCTGCTTCTCCTCGCCGGTCGCGTACACAGACCGGCCTGTCTGGAACACTCCGGATCACTCCGGCACGGACCCTTCACCCTACGCATTTCACGACTATGCGTCACTTCCTCAGGGGTTTTGGAATTGTAGGTACTTATGCATTGTGGCTATTTATATATTTGAAATAAAACCTTTTGCGTTGATTGAGAGTTATTCCTTTCAAGGATAAAGGTGATTTAAACGTTGCAATTCAATACCTCTTGCGTTCTTCTCAAGGATGTCTTCTTTCTACCCCCTTTGTATCTAAAGCTCTCTCCCGCCTTAAACCTTTCTCACTTTCTGCCCCACACCTCTGGAATGCCCTTCCCCTCAATACCCGACTAGCCCCCTCGCTATCCACCTTTAAGACTCACCTTAAGACACATCTGCTTAAAGAAGCATATGAATAGCACTGGATAATCATGGACACATGATACATAAAGCTTGGCCCCCTGCAGACGCACTTACTAGTATTCCCTCCTACTGTCTCTGTACGTTCTCCCTACCTACCAATTAGATTGTAAGCTCCTCGGAGCAGGGACTCCTCTTCCTTAATGTTACTTTTACAGTATGTCTGAAGCACTTATTCCCATGATCTGTTATTTATATTATTTGTTATTTATATGATATGTATTACTACTGTGAAGCGCTATGTACATTTATGGCGCTATATAAATAAAGACATACAATACATACAATACAAACACTTTGACACCAATAGTATACATTGTATTTGTACTTAATTGGTATCTCTTATACAAAAAACAGATACGAATTATCATCGAACACAAACCTCACAGGCTAAAACTAGGATATTACGGCATGTATTGCTTTTAGACATGTGACAAAAACACACAAAGTAAAAACATACAGCAAGAAGGAGCACCAATTCCAGGATAACAACACTAAATTGCTAGCATGCATTACTCATAGTGTGACTCAGACAGAACTTGAACCTGTGTTACTCATTTGCTCCTGTTGAGAAAGCTGTTACAGGCACCTGTTGCAAACAAAAGCACACAAAAAAAATTCCATGACGGTCTCTGGGGGCCCCATTTAAATCCAAGGGCCACCTCTCATCCGACTTCTTTCACCATATGTAGGAGATGTGTGCAGAAGTGAAAACAGGGGACTGCTTTTGGGGAAAAAATGTAGGCTTTTATTTCGCCCAAAGCTTTAACAACACAAAATATTGCTTCGGTTCAGCATACTGTATAAGGAGTAACCAAAACAAACAAAGGCCTCGCTCCGTGTGACATGCCGACTAATCCCAGACTCTAGTCCATATCTGTGGGTCAGAGGGCTAAGCCCCTTAGCAACCGTAACACAAAGATCAGTGTGGGGTAAGGTTTACCTTCAGGTCCCCCGGCTTCCTCCTGCCGGTATAGGCGTTAGAAAATTCCAGAGTACCCTCCACAGCGGCGGCCCAGGGGTCCGACTGGCTAGTGCAGCGTGGTCCCTCCTGTGAGGTCCGGGTGCACTCAGCTTCCTGGGCCAGAGAGATCTCTGCAGTCCCTACTGCAGGTTTGTTAAATTCTGCTAATGAGGCAGCTGCGGAGATTAATGAAGGAGCTTTAGAATTAACCTCCTCAGTGCTGTATCAGGCTGTGCAAACAGGTTTTCGCTGTCTCACTCTCTGACAAGGTATACTAGCGTATCCACCCTGTTACATTGAGTAAAAACATGGCAACAACCCTCCATCATACAATGTGCAGTAATGTAAAAATACCGCGTGTGCACATTCACGTCTCATCAATGTCTGCAACCCTGTCTGTCCCCATTATCTCATAGCATACAACGCTTCCCCTGCAGCTAGGGATTCTGGGTAGTGACATGCAAATGAGCACTGACAGTGTGTCACTTTTTGCTTCTTGTTCATTTGAACAGGGATCCCTATCAGCGTTCGCCTGAGGCATCCGGACACTTTGATGAATAGTTTATTCTTCATCATGGCAAAATGGATCTTGATACAAAACCTGCCATTGCTCTATTTTAGACAAACGTCCAGTAAACAGAGCTGCAATCTCAGGGCGGGACAGCGCTGCCCTGTAGACTGGAGCCAATTCATCGGTTAGCCATTCAAGGGATCGAAATTGACTGGGAGTGCGGCACTGCCTCTTTAGATCAATGTAAAGTTGCTTGCAGATTGTTGTGCTAATGTTTTCTCTTTCTGCCTGACCGGGCATACACAGCAATCAAATTATTAACACGACACCAATCATTTCCTAACAGGCGGCATGCACTCCGGGGCACGTGTATTTCTAGCGCAATGAGTCTCAGGTGGAAAAAGTCTTCACCTGTCTTCCTCTTCTCACACGTGCCTCATTAGGCAGAGAAGGGTGGGGAGCCGTGCTGGTCCCCTCTACCATGTAGTAAAAAAGCAGAGGGAGGTGGAGGAGGGAGTTTGATACCTTTTATTGGACCAACAAGTAGTTATGTTACAAGCTTTCCAGTCTCTCAGGGGCCTTCAACTATTGTAGGTCTGTTATGTAGATTAACACTATATAAGAAGCACAATGTAGACAATCAACTGATGTTAACTCAATTGATGTCACTGTCTTATGTCAACAAGTACCAGATACTGTGCTGGAAGTTCATGTTCATTAAATAAGGAATATATAAGTTCAATATATAAGGAGTATATGTGTTAAACTGTTGTAATCTAATCTGAAACTTGAGGTAATGACTTTGAGGTTGGCATCGAGAGCAAAGTCTTCATCTTTGCTGATGATACTAAATTGTATAAAGGTAGAAGAATCAGAGCAGAATGTTATTTCTCTTCAGAAGGACTTGGTGAGACTGGAAACGTGGGCAGGTAAATGGCAGATGAGGTTTAATACAGATAAATGTAAGGTTATGCATTTGGGGAGCAAGAATAAACAGGCGATTTACAAATTAAATGGGGATAAATTGGGGGAATCCTTGATGGAGAAGGATTTAGGAGTGCTTGTAGACAGCAGGCTTAGCAATAGTGCCCAATGTCATGCAGTAGCTGCAAAGGCAAACAAGATCTTATCTTGCATCAAACGGGCAATGGATGGAAGGGAAGTAAACATAATTATGCCCCTTAAGAAAGCATTAGTAAGACCACACCTTGAATATGGAGTACAATTTTGGGCACCAATCCTAAGAAAAGACATTATGGAACTAGAGAGAGTGCAGAGAAGAGCCACCAAATTAATAAAGGGGATGGACATTCTAATTTATGAGGAGAGGCTAGCTAAATTAGATTTATTTACATTAGAAAAGAGGCGTCTAAGAGGGGATATGATAACCAGTGTTCGACAAACCTATACATTTGCACGCCCCGGGCGAGTGGATTTAACATCGTGGCGAGCTCCTATTGGCCCAAGTAGCACACGTGTGGTACTAGGTGGCGAGTAGATTTTTGTTGTTGGGCAAGTAGATATTTTGGTGATTTGTCGACCACTGATGATAACTATATACAAATATATTCAGGGACAATACAAGGAGGAAGGGGAAACACAAAATGGATGTGCCCCCAAAAGAATTCACTTAAATGCACACCCCCCAAGTATAAAAATTAACTTTTAATAAATCCTTAAAACATATATTACCAAAGTAATATATATATACCCCACGCATGCGCTGTACCATCGGATCAAAAGTGTAGCGATTCCCATGTTGCCGCGCATGCGCGCTATAAACGGACTTAAAATCGTGTATTTTTTACAAGTTCTGACGCATGCGCGGCAATAATGGGCAGAATCTAAAGTTCCAACGCTTGCGCAATATGTATGGGACTTGATGAGCTAACTTAAGTTCTTGCGCATGCGCAATGAATATGGGTGTCAGTGGAATTATTCCAAAGTCCCCGCGCATGCGCAGTTTACATTTATAACATTTAAAGTTCTGTCCAAGTCTCCACACATGCGCTATAAGCATGGGGAATGCCTGGAAATTTTTCCTATATTATATTATATTGCTGTGTTTTTAAGCCATTACTGCGGTATTTGGAAGTTCTACAATACAGCTATTATACCATCATATACCAGCGTTATCACTTAGACCAATCTCCATGTAAATGTGCAGGGGGCTATATTTAGCAGCATTAGGATATTTAATCCTGTGGCCACTTGCCTGTATATAATTATATATCACTCTACATTCGGTCTTACCGCTACCCCAGAGGGGTTCTATACCCTACTCATAGCATTCCCTGTCTTCAACATCCCATCGTATCAATTGATACTGGGGGAGTATGATTAAACAACGACACGGTTGCTTGATAGTCAAGATTTAATATCTTTTTAATTCACATTACACGTTACTTTGGTAATATATGTTTTAAGGATTTATTAAAAGTTAATTTTTATATTTGGGGGGTGTGCATTTAAGTGAATTCTTTTGGGGGCACATCCATTTTGTGTTTCCCCTTCCTCTTTTTCTGATTCACTTTCAGTTCACAGTTTGCACCCACCCTTTGATTACCTCACCTATGTATTTAAACACTTTATTCAAGGCACTTATCCAAGGAGAGCTTCAGGCCTTCTTTCCCTAAGCGATCCAACACTTTCATCAGCCTAGTCTCGTGTTCTTCAAGGGTGGCTCCGAACACAATTATGTCGTCTAGGTAGACCAAACACTCACGCGGACACATATCTCCAATCGTCTTTTCCATAAGCCGTTGGAAAGTGGCTGGAGCGCCACAGATACCTTGGGGCATCCGAGTGAACTGATAAAATCCCAGAGGACAGACGAACGCCGTCTTCTCTTGATCAGTGGGGCTCATCGGAACCTGGTAATACCCAGATCGAAGGTCCAACACGCTAAACCACTGGCTTCCGGACAGTGCGCTGAGGATCTCCTCTATTCGGGGTAGCGTGTATTGGTCAGGCACAGTACGTCTGTTCAATGTTCTGTAGTCCACGCACAATCGAACAGACCCATTCTTCTTTCGTACCACCACAATCGGTGAGGCATAGGGACTCCGAGATCCGGTCACTATGCCGGCCGTTTCCATCTCATTCAGGACACCCCGCACAACCTCCACATCTCTGGGAGCTAAGCGGCGCGACCTTTCCCTAAATGGCGTGTCATCATTCAGACGAATCGTGTGCTGAGCGCTTCTGCTGCATCCCACGTCCATCTCACTAGTAGAGAACACATCTCGTCTCTCTCTCAACTGAGCACGTAGCTTCTCTTTCCATGCTTCCTCCAGGGGAGACTCTCCGAAGTCGAATTGTAGTGCCTCGGCCTCTTCTCCCACACGGGCAGTGTGAACGGTCACTGGGTCGTCTACAGGATCCACAGGATAAATTCTACCCAACCTTTGTCCTACTTCCAGCGGCACGGTATGGAGAGACATGTTCTGGATAGACACGGTAATCTTCCTGGGGACAGTAGATGGCCAATCCCGTACTTCAGGTATCATTCGGTATCCCCACTGATTCTCAGACTCGGGGAGGGTCTCCAGCGAGAAATATCGGTCGTGTTCGTGCCGACTGGGGTACTTGATCAGCGCTGTCATGTGCCTCACTCCCCCTGGTGGAATCTGCAATAACCCTCGCTCTTGATTAAAGATTTCACCATACTCTTCCTCATACGCCACCCTATAGCATTCTTCCCGCAGGCCAGGGGCTATATTCAGGGATGACAACGGTAGCTCGCCGGCTTCTTGTAGGAATGAGCGAATCACCGACCTCACAATATCTGCATTCGTGCCTAGTATGATGGGGGCACTGGGATGTTCTCGAGCCTCCGGACAGACCAAAGCTTCCACCAGCATGGGATGCGACTTGTTAGTGTTCAACTGCAAGATATCCAGCTTGACCGCCACTATTCCGTCTATGGGATAATCATCTTTACTCAGTCCCCATAACTTCATCTTTTCGGCTGACTGCAAGGGAAGATGGCTGAGGTGCTGGTCGTAGAATGGACGGTAGATGATGGTCACTTGTGATCCAGTGTCCAGAAGTGCTGAAGAGTATATCCCCTCCACGACGACTCTTATTACAGCGGTGGGCCCTACTCGGCAGTAAGCATCGGCCGGGGGCGTCTCCTCCGTGGAAGGCCTCCCCGACTCCTCGGCAACATCCTCGGGTACGGTTGATAGGGACGAGATTGCCTTCCGCACGGTCACGGTGTAGGTCTGGGCCTTAGTGGGGTTCGAACAGTTCCTTGCAACATGGCCCTGCTCGCCACAGTTGAAGCAACGGAAGTCTGGGCGGGGACCCGGACCGTCAAGTGACCTGGGAGCGGACCTAGGCACCTCCGGGGTGGCCGTATCCTTACCGCTCTTGCTTCCCTTTGCTTTGGGCACTGTTGCTTCCTTGGTCTCATCCTTGCGAGGGTCTTTGGCCTTCTTGGGCGTATGCAACCTAGTATAGGCCTCATGACCCTTCACCTCATCCAGTAGGTCTTCTAGAGTAGGGGGGTCCCCCTTCTGTAGCGTGCATCTGATCATTACCACGATATGGTGCGTGGGTATGGCTCCCCGCAGGAATTGAGTGCGCCTATACTCATTTACTTCTGAGGCCTTGATGACTTGGCGGGAACGTAGCTCCCACAAGAGCAATTGGATCCGTTGTATGAACTCGGATAGGTCTTCCCCCTCTTTCTGGCGGAGATTGTAATACTTAGTCCATAACTCACTCACATCATCTTCCTTACCATATGCCCGGGTAAGCGACTCCATCATCTGATGTGCGGTAACCTCAGTATGCTGATCTTTATACATCTTGATGGTAGTGGACGCAGGCGGGCGCAGGCACTCCATGATTCGTTGTCTTTTCACCTCATCAGGACAGGTCCACTCTTCCAGTACCTGTGAAGCATATTCCTTCCAAACATCAAAAGCCTCTTCACCAGTGGGAGTAGGGTTTACCCCTGAAAAGAGCTTTAACTTGCGGTATGGCTGAGGGGAAGGGGATTCGTGCTTGGGCCTACCCAGTTGTTGGATGGCCTGGGCTAGTAATTGGATTTCTCCCATTCTACTGGGGCTGGAGCTCCGTCTGCTTGAGCGACAATTAGCACAGGACAATACACTGGCCTCATCCCCACATATACTTTCTGGTGGGGACAGGGACATGCTCATACTAGTCTCTAGCAGGTCTGTACTGGTTCTACAGGGTTCGGGTTTTATCGGCATTTCAGGATATATAACAGGACACCCTGAGCTGAGGGCCCCGTGGAAACGCAAGTTGGATGGGCCTTGCTGTGGCGACAATTCACATCCCCCAGTGATTAATACGGTGCACCATGACCCGTCGGGGTCGGAGCGGCGACCCAAGATTCTGGCATCTTCTAAGCCTGGGTACTGCATTAGGATTAAACATAGTTCATAGGATGAGGCATTGGCGGGAACTTGTCCTACAGCAAGGGTTTGTGAGGGCGGGACTTGCCTTTTTACCGCCCACGTGTACACCTCTTGGCGGGAAGGTAACGTGTAACCTAACGACATTTTTACTGAGTTCGGGCACCCCAGGTCTGAATCTCAGCAGCGCCTCCAAATGTAACGGGTGTTCCCTATGAATACCGCCGCTACTACTTGCTGTGCAACCTGTGTGGCTCTCAGGAGCCTAAGCCTCCGCTTGGGGAACCTGGGGTACATACATATCATACATCTCTAGGTGCAACGCCTCCACCTGGGAGGGATCCCAACGGAGTGGGAGGAGGCCCTCACAGGAAACAACCACGCAACGCTACCGAATATAAAACAGGACTGGCTTTACTGCATGGAAACACACATATCACGTAACATCATAACAGCATAACATCATAACAGCATAACAGCATAACCTCATCATGCGCCACGGCGGGCGCTAACCACACTGGGTGTCACGGCGGACACTAACCACACTAGGCGTCACGGCGGACGCTACCACCTTTAGGCGTCACGGCGGACGCTATCACCTCTAGGCGTCACGGCGGACGCTATCACCTCTAGGCGTCACGGCGGACGCTATCCACCCACAATGTGACCCCACCCTGTGTCCAGTAACCCCCACCCAAATGTCTCGTGCTCCCGAAGTCAAATATCACTGTACATGTGTATGTGTGACTGCGCAGCCACTATGTTGGGTGATAGGCCTGGTTGGTGCACGTGAGTTGCAGGTTACCTGCCCGGGCTCCAGCCACGGGTACCGCGATATAAATCCGCACGATCCGACGGGGTCCTCCACACCGCGTGGGTTGAATGTCCAGCGCGAACAATGTCACTCCTTGTCGCAGGGTCTTTGGTGGTGTCCTGAGCCCAGAACCCACCTCACAGGGCCGCACGGCTTCAACACTGTGTCCCTGTCTATTCAACCAATAAATGAGGCAGTGTCCCTATCTAGGGCCTGTCCCTAAGCTCCACAAGCTACTAGATGACTCAGGACCTAACTGGGACCTTGGGGGCTGCTGGCCTAATGCAGAGGGTCACTGACCCCTGCATCCACCTCTTACCCCTATCTGGTCCGGATCCTGACTGCCTGCGTGGCTGCAAAACCCCGCGAAATGTAGCAATCTCTCCCCAGGCAAATCCCTCAGCCCTATTGGTTCCCTGGCGTCAGGTGTCTCTGCCCCTATGCACCCTGGGGGCTGGCATGCTCATCTCGCGCATGCGCGAGCTATCTGGTCCTCCCGCGCTGGGTTCGGGCACTGCGCATGCGCAACAGCCCTAACATGGCGGCGCCCTGCTTCCCGAGCCGCCGGGCCGGTAGCAACGCGATCGCGGCCTTAGCGACGGCCCGATCGCGTCCCCGGCAACCGGCCTGCTCGCCGCTCGCGTCCCTAGCTACCAGGGATCGCTCCTTCGCGCGCCGGCCCCCCCTCACTCCCTCGCACACAGCGTCTGCTGAAAGGGAGGAGGGGGTCAGCCATGACAGGGGGGAACCTGGCTACACAAGCATCCTTTATCAGGAAACATTTCATGTACCCATTTTGGACCATAACTCTTGCTCTGTCTCAAGCTCTTTATAATGGGCTTATTCCAAGTCCAAAGAACACATTAAATTATCAAATAATTCTTAAATGTGATCATCTACTGAAAGAGAGAGAGACAGACAGACAGAGAGACAGACAGAGAGACAGAGACAGAGAGACAGAGACAGACAGACAGACAGAGCTTTACTGGTTGCCCACCAAGCATAGAGCAGCGTTTAAACTCCTCACTAGGGTACACCGGGCGCTCCATGATCTTTTTGTTCACTCCAGCGTACATCTGCGTTGCCCCAAAGGCGCACAGCCTGAAGGGGCCCCCCCAAGAACTGCTCCCCTCTGCACAGGACCAGCGTGCTAAGGGTTAACATGTGCTTGATCTTTGTTGAATCGGCAACCCCACCCACTGGAACGTTAATGAGCCATGGGGACACAAAGGAAAGATCTTTTTGTTCACTCCAGCGTACTGTACATCTGCGTTGCCCCAAAGGCGCACAGCCTTTGGCGCAGCCGAAGGGCAGCCAAAGGGCGTGAGCCGTTTGCTGCCGTTCGCTGATGTTAGTTGATGTTAAAGCTGCTCTATTTCTATTTGAAACTCACAAGCCCTTTATCCCCTGTGCCCAATTTTCCTACTTTATCTGTCCATGAAATGCCTGTGAAGTGACTGTATAACTATGTTCTTTTATTGTAACCATGTATTTTTTATAACTCTGTGCGCAGGACATACTTTAAAACGAGAGGTATCTCTCAATGTATTACTTCCTGGTAAAACATTTTTATAAATAAATAAATAAAAAATGACACAGGACCCCTCTTCCTTCAAACAAAATGTAAGTTCCCCAGACCAGACTTGGATCTACGATCCCAAAACCTTCAACTGAGTTCCCAGATGTAAACTCACTAGACGAGCTGGTCGTGCCCCTTTGGTACAGAGAGCCAGGGAATGGAACGGGGAACAGGAATGGGACACCCTCCGCATACCCATCACAGACATCAAAGACCGTCCCACTTTCAGACTTGGCTTTTGGGGATCGCCTTTCCGAACCCCCATTGATTTTTTTGCTCCAACTTTGGAGTTTTAAAGAGTGCCTAGAAGCAGGGCTCGCTCTGTGTGTGCGCTACACAAGACACGGAGATAGATAGATTTGTGTGTGTCTGTGTGAGTGTGCAAATAGCATGTAATCATTGTACATATGTATGGGTGTTAAAGTGTGTTAGTGAGTTTAGAACACGTATTTTACAGTTACAGGGTTCGATAGCATTAGTGCTATTACTCCCTAACTGCTTCTCTGTAAGAAGGACTTGCAAGGCTCTGCATGTATTATATTGCTGCGCAATTAGGTATTTGCCGCACTGGCCGCGAAACGTGATACATTCCCTATAACATGCTGATTGCGTTTCAAATCAGACGACAATCTAATTAGCTGAAGATTCTGAGCTTTAATTAATGGAAGGCGGGCAGTGGAGTGCACCTCAGCTCTCACATGGGTAGAAATAGGTACAATAGGTGCATATATACATGTAGCACCTGTTCCCCCCTGCCACGGCAGATCTGGCCTCTACATGGGTGTTTCCCCCGTTGCTGTAGCTCACCTGCTGGTTACTGGAGGTCTGAGTGGCCCTGCAGGTGTTGTGTGGGAGCAGGAACAGGGCAGGTTTTCTCCTCATAGTGCAGCGCCTCCATCCCATGAGGATCCGGCTGAAAGCAGGATGGTCCGCACAGGCAATTCTCCTTCACAATAATCACACAGCATGGTTGGTCCAATAGCAGGTTTATTGTACAAACAGCATGGCATCATCTCCATTCCCTGGAGCAGACCCCCTGTGGCTTGAGGCCCCAAGAATCCCTCGTAATCTCCTTTACACTTTTGCAGGGAAAAGGGTATCACACCGTACCATACACTGCTAATAATAGCTCATCCATAGAACACCTCATTTTGGTGGAGTGTCAGCTTTTTAACCCCAGGGGGAGGGGCTTGTAACCCTGCCCCATAACAGGGCAGGTTCAGGTACTGACAGGCATCACAACATACACATGTGACCCAGTCAGTACCCTCCCCACGTATGACACTCGAACTGCCGGTTTAGGCCTGCCCCTGGATAAGGCAACATTGTACCCATCCAGGCTGCAACTGCAGGCTAGGCCCTGCCCAGGAGCTTAACCCCAACACTGCCTGTTCCTATCAGGACTTATAGTATTGAGGCCAGTAGATGGCTATAGACAGGGGCACTTAGCTACTGTACATCTATATTATCATTTTTTTAACGTGCTCACATATTCCGTAGCGCAGTACAATAGGATTGAAGGATGAAAAATAATAAAATAACACGCAATAACATACATTATTACAGGTAAGGAGGGCCCGTCCCCACGTAGCATAAATCTATAAGGAAGGGTGAGTGGGAATATAGGGTACAAGGGAAATGAGAAGGTTGGTGAGTTTTGGTCTGACACCTTTGCCTGCCTTTCGGCAGCTCTTGGGGAAGCCTTTGGGGCGATGCAGAAGTGGGCTGAAGAGGTTCTAAATGAATTCAGCTGTGCTATGCAAGTCCTTTAGGACACACACACACACACACACACACACACACACACACACACACACACACACACACACACACACACACACACAAATAAATTGGTTTTCATAGGTATAGGACATTAAATATAGGCACACCACAGTAGGGACAGTTGGAGGGTATGTGCCGTCTTCTTCAAACACTGCCGTTCTTGTTATGTAATATATAGACATGCTGGTTGAAACACTTATGGAACAAGGTCATCCTGCTTTATGACTATAATATGATTTCATTTTAGATTTTGAGTTTTAAAGGGTACTATTTTCCTTGAAATATCTCTCAGATAACAGTCACCACTTTCCAGTAAAAAGTCATTTTTTGGGCCATTAACCCCTAAAATCCCACAGATTTCAGTTCTTGGAAAATGACATCCTTGCAACTAACACATCTTCAGCATTAGGATTTTGAGATGATATTCTCACACTCTCTCGGTATCAATCGATCAATCAATCAATCTTTCTCTCTGTGTATCTATCTACCATCTAGCACTCTCCGTATCTCTCTCTCTCTATATAATATATATATATAGTCAATGAAAAAATAGTTTGCACTCACAGTTTCTCAGTGAAGGCAGATGCTCGTCCCATATAGAAGCATACACGAGGTGACCAGGAAAATCCAGGTAACAAAGAGACAGCACACCGCAGTATAATGAATAAATAAAGTGTATTAACAACACAGGGCAGCCAACGTTTCGGTCCTCAGAGTGGGACCTTCCTCAGGGCAGTGCAACCAGTGACCAATCCAGACATCTTAATATACCCCCACCAGTGACTAAAAACACACCAGCACCCAATGAAAACAATCAATAAAACCGCGAAAATCAGACTGCAACTGTGGAAGCACCGCCTACTCTGGCCAGCAGACCACTGAAAGGCAGATGCAGATACTGACAGCCAGACCATCCAATGGGAGCAGCTCTGCGCGTAGGCATAATGAGTATGCAAATGTCAATAGTACGCCGCCATGTCCATAGCAACGCGCAATGCAGGGATCCGACGGCGTCCCTAGCAACCTCTTGGCGGTTGCCGTGCATGCTGTAAGAGAGCGCATATGAAACAGGCGCCACACAGGCGCCGATGCCCAGCTGCTGAATGATCCTGCTGAAAAAAAGTCCCGACCGCGTTCCTGGCAACCGCAGGGACGCATGCGCATACTGACTGCGCATACTGACTCAACGTACTAGTGGCAAAACCACAGGGCTGGTGAGGCAAAGATGCCACCCAGCAAGTAAAAACACTATAAAGCCTGGGACTACTAGCAGGACGGAACACACAGAGTAGCTGTATGAGAGAGAGACATCAATGTCCAACACTACAGGTTACCCCCCCCCCCCAAAAAAGGCCCAAAAGTGGCATATGTATAATCAAAGGGAACCTACAGTATAAATAGGCTAACAATTTGTTATCATGGGGTTACCATATATAAAAGGTTGGACATCGTAGTCCCACAGACGGATAGGGATAGGAACACCATGGAAATGCAATATGTGAAAGACAGTGAAGGAAACATGGGGGAAAAACAGGGGGGTAATGGAAGGAAAAGCAGAGCAGGGAATAATAAACCATTTACAAAAAAACAACCCAGCTTGAGATCTTCATTCAAACCGAGCGGTGCCAGAGTTCTTACCCCTCATAGATTAATCTGGCCTCTTGTTGCAACAGGATTTTGTTCCTGTCGCCTCCTCGATGCAGGGGAGGCACATGGAAAATGGGCATGCAGCGCATGGTTGCCAAGGGAGGCTTAAGTAGCTTAAAATGTCTGGCCACAGGAAGGCACGCAAACTCAGTGTTGTCAGGACTTGATAAAGCTTTTTTTTTATAGTAGAGCGATGTATTGCGAGGCGTTCTTTGAGCATCCTAGAAGTTTTCCTAATATAATGGAGGCCGCAGGGATATCTGATCATATACACGACAAAAAGTGTCTCGCCGTTCATGAAGTGTTTGATCTTAATTTGTGTCCCACGGTGCGGATGCGAAAAACTGGTGCCGGTTTGCAAAAAACTACAATTAGTACATCCATGGCACCGGTAGACTCCTGGTTTTCTGCAGAGCCAGCTCTTGGTATTGGCATATTTATTAACTGGATCCGATTGCGTCAACATATCACCCAAGTTACGCCCACGTTTGTAGCACAGCAGAGGGGGATCCTTGCAGATGTTACCGATTCTATTGTCACTTGACAAAATGTGCCAATTTTTGCGAATGCTGCGCTTGATGAACCCAGAGGCAGTCGAAAAGGTGCTGACAAAGTGACAGCGATCCTGTGTAGGGTTCTTAACTTGTGGTTGCAAGACTCTCTCTATCAATCTGCCTCACTTTTATGAGTGCATCATGTATATCACTGGAATTATAACCCCTTTCGCGGAAACGGAGCGCCATATCCAAAAGTGCTGACTCTACTTCGTCCGGGTTGCTGGTAATCCTTTTGACCCGAAGTAGTTGGGAAAAGGGGAGTCCTTGCTTAAGCGGCACTGGATGGTGACTAGTTGCGTATAGTAATGTGTTCCTATCTGTATCCTTTTGAAAGAGCCAAGTTACCAGGCCATTGGTTGTCTTATATACAGTAGTATCCAGGAAGGTAATTTCCTTAGAGCAGAATTGCGCTGAAAAACGAATTGTTGAGGGAATGCTGTTCAAATATTGGATAAATTCCAGGAGAGCAGACTCAGAGCCATCCCACAGAATAAAAATATCATCTTGCGTGTCCTGATTGATCTGTGTGGTTGATTGAAGTGCTGATTGGTTAAAGTGTGTGCAGTTAGAACCAGAAGCAGTTTGACCAAGGAAGCAGTTAAACAAGTTATAGTTTATTGAAGTACAGTTTACTGTTAGTACTTCTAAACTTCATAGTTGCTACAATGAGCAGGATTGAAAATGCCACTCACAGCACATCTTGCCACATGTATGTGCACTTGGAGCAGCTGTTCCAAGGAGCATACCGCTGTGAGAAGTGTGAGCGGGTGGTCTCTTTAGAATCAGAGACTGCCGATCTGAAGAGGCAACTTGCAATATTGAGGAACATTGGCAATCTTGAAAGGGAATTAGAGCTCACTGAGCAGGCCCTTGCTTCGACTAGTGGTGCAGATGGTGGCGCTTTTAGTGTGGAGCAGGTAGGTAGCTTAGTTGCTGTTAGTGAGGAGCAGGTAGGTAGCTGAGTGACAGTTAGAAGGGGAAGCAGGGGCAATAGGGAGAGACAGGTCGTTTCTGAGCTGTCACATCACAATAGATTTGCCATGTTGAGTGAAGATATTGGTAATGTTGGGGCAGAAATGGCAAGGCTGGGGGAGACTAATTCCTCTAGCAGCCAGGGGAATAGTTCCTCCAGCACAGTGGGGACTCAGGATGCTCAGATGCAAAGAAAGATTGTGGTGGTAGGGGACTCCATTATTAGGAAGGTAGATAGGGCAATCTGTTGCCGGGACCGCATGAACCGAACAGTTTGTTGTCTCCCGGGTGCTCGGATTCGGCACATTGCGGATCAGGTAGCCAGATTGTTGGGGGGAGCTGGGATTGACCCAGCGGTCTTGGTACATGTTGGCACCAACGACAAAGTTAGAGAAAGATGGAGGGTCCTAAAAAATGATTACAGGGATCTAGGCCAAAAGCTTAAGGCAAGGACCTCCAAGTTAGTGTAAGGGGGTCACCCCCGGTTCCCCTGATTTTCCTTTGCCCCCTGCCTTACCCCTGTGGCAGTGGGGGAAGCGGACGGCGACTTCTCCCGGCGGGCACCGCCCTCTTGGATTTGGCGCAAGCTTCGCCAATGCGCAGTAAAGATCGCACACATGGTCCCCATAGAAAAGAGCTTTGCCAAGGACTACAATTCCCAGCAGCCTTAGGGGACTGCACTTTCACCCTTGTCACAGGCAGCATTGAAGCCAATAGAGCTGGCAGATTCTCATGCTGCAGAGTTGCAACAATGTTGTGTGCAGACAGGGTTTTTGTCAGTTGGAGCACGCTAGTTAGTCAGAGACCGGAGCAGCCCAGGGAAGGAGGTAGGGTACAGGAGTCAGGGACTCCCTGTACTAGTCCAGCACCCCCAGGGCCTGAGATAGCTCAGCTCCCCAGTAAGGTGAGTGTTGCCAGGGGCAGCCCTCAGGTTAGGGACCCTGCCACTTACATTAGTGGGAGCTGGGAAAGAAAGGTTACAGAGAGTTGGAGTCAGGGAGCTGTGAGGGAAGGAAGGGTGCGGGGAGCGAGTGCAGCTTCTGCCCCATATAGGTACCTACACCCCAGGTAGGCTCCAACTCCCCACTAGTTTAGTGGGTAAGTGCTGAGGGAGGCCCAAGATAGGGACGCTGCCCTTAGTGTAGTGCTGCCTTGTCAGACTCACGGCTGTTAGTGCTGTGAGGTCTGACAGGCAGGCACCTTGTTGCGCAGCACGTTGGCTGCAGCATCCAGTGAGCTACAGCTTGCTGCTGTAGGCGCTGGGACTCGTTAGGCATTAGTAAGTACAGTCAAGGCTGGGAAGAGTTAGGGGAGTGGGGCAGGTTATTAACCCCGGTAGGCCTCTAGGAGTTTTCCCCAAAGCCACTTTAGGTTGCGGTACCACAGGGACAGGCCCTAGGTTAGGGTTCCTGTCACGTTAGTACCAAGTGTTAGTTAGGGACTCAGCGGACGCTGCGGTTCCTGTAAAGCGGTTCGGACCCACGTTGGGGTCCGCAGAGACTATTCCAGAGGGAGACCGCCCTGGCGGTCTGCGTACAAAGGAGTTCGGTTGGAGGATCAGACGGATTCATCACACGTCTGACCCTTTGCGAAGCCAGTTGCTGATCCGAGTACCGGAGTGCTCGGCAGGTACCATACAGTCATAAGTGCACCAACGGGCCCCTTAGTGTAACTGTGACTGCGCAGTCACCCACGTTCTCTCCAAGAGTGCGGGACATTGGGTGGGATTCTCGGGACACTGGGTGGGATCACCTGGTGTTGGGGAAGCGTCCTGCGCGACGCCGTAGGTGTCTCCTCTAGAGAGGGACACAGGTTATATAAAGGTATTGTGTGATATGTTATATTGCTTGTTAGTAAAGTCACTCGTTAATATATATATTCCCGTGTATGTGATTATTGTATTGTCCTGCGAGGAACCACTCCCCCTCTGGTGGGAGCCATCGCAGGTGGAGGCGCTGAATTGAGTAAGTGGTTACCCCTAGTATAATTGTCCCAGGTTCCCCGTGGCGGAAGCTCAGCCCTCCTGCGAGCCAACAGGTAATGCACCACACCTATGGTAACACCGTATGTTCCTTGCACCCACATCAGATCTGCGATTGGGGGGGGGAATACCCGTTATATTAGTATTTTCTGAAATACTACCAGTGCCATGCGCTACCGCAGGGAGACAGTCAAAGATCAGGGAGGTTAATGCATGGCTAAGAAAGTGGTGTAGGAAGGAGGGGTTTGGATTTTTAGAGCACTGGGACTCCTTTTCTGAGAGGTGCCATCTATATTCTAGGGACGAATTGCACCTCAATGAAGAGGGATCTTCTGTGCTAGGGGGGAGAATGCTAAAAAGGTTGGAGGAGATTTTAAACTAGGATGGAGGGGGGAGGGGAATGAAACAGATAATGAACTAAATGGAATAGATGAGGATACAAGGTGGTATGGAGGTAGAATGGGGGCAAGTGCAAGTTTGACAATCAGCGAGATACCCATAGTAAATAGAGATAATACTAGAAAACTTCTAAAGACTAAACCAAGTGGGAGCAGAAAGGAAGGAGCAGGTAAGATAATAGTACAGGCTGAAAAAAAACGTAAATGCATGCTTGCTAATGCAAGAAGCCTGACAGATAAAATGGGGGAGCTTGAATTAATAGCTACAAGGGAGCAGTATGATATCATAGGCATTACTGAAACATGGTGGGATGAAACTCATGACTGGACAGTTAATTTAAAGGGGTATTCTCTTTTTCGGAAGGATCGAACAAATAGAAGGGGAGGTGGAGTATGTCTATATGTTAAACCAGATCTAAAACCTATTATAAGGGATGATGTCTATGAAGGGAATGATGAAAATGCAGAGACCTTGTGGATAGAAATTAGCAGTGGAGGTAAAAGTATAAAGAAAATGTTTGTGGGAATATGCTATAAACCACCAAATATCTGTGAGATTGAGGAAGCTAAAATACATTTGCAAATGGAGAAGGCATCAAAACTGGGTCATGTTTGCATAATGGGGGATTTTAATTATCCAGACATAGACTGGGGCAATGAGATTAGCGTTACAACAAAAGGAAAAAGGTTTTTGGGGGTGCTTAAAGTTAATTATATGACCCAAATTATTGAGGAACCAACCAGGAGAGGGGCAGTTTTGGATTTGGTCATATCAAACAATGTAGAAGTAATAACAAATATTCAAGTCCTGGAACATTTGGGTAACAGTGATCATAACATGGTCTCATTTGAAATAAATTATCAAAAAACAGATTACTTGGGTTCAACAAAGACTTTAAACTTTAGTAAGGCAGATTTTAATAAACTGAGGTCTAATCTAGTAGTAATACAATGGGATGATGTTTTTGCAGGGGAAAATGTAGAAGATAAATGGGCAGTCTTTAAAACATTGTTAGAAAAGCACACTTATCAGTGTATACCCTTGGGTAATAAGTGTAACGTTTTTTGTGAACCGGCCTGACCCACCCAATCTCACATTGGCCCCTGTGGTCTAACCGGTCCCCATTACAGTGTGATAGTGTCTGGTGGTGCACCTGTTGGCAACAGGACTCCTGAGTCTCCCGCATGATGGTGTATGGGGAGGACCCGTCCAGACAGGCAGCTGAGGTAGTGTGCTGAGTCCTACCTAGTTCCAGTGCAGCGCCTCCACCTCATCAGGGTCCCTTCGGTCACTTGGGGATGGTCCTGGCGAGGAACTCCTCTGTGGTGCTCCTCTCTGTACATTCACTCCACACATGTACACGAGAGGGTTGGTAATTAAGAGAATCTTTATTGCTTGAGGTGGGCTAGCTGCCCCTCGCAGTAGTTTCTCTAGCCACTCATAATCAGTCAGTGCTTCCCTTTAAAAGGTGTAATTCTCCTTTAATAGGGATTCCCTATCCTAGCCGGGATGTCTTTACCCTGTGCCAGGTCCCTGGACACAGTCTTCTTACTTAGCTACTGTAACATAACTCTACTCTTCTCAGAACTACGCAGAACTCAGAACTCCCCTTAACCACGCAGAACTCAGAACTAACTTTTAGACACAGTGCTGTGCCTTATGTACACTCTAGAAACTGACACACCTCTGACATCACTAACCATGGAG
Organism: Ascaphus truei; assembly: GCF_040206685.1. Taxonomy (NCBI): domain Eukaryota; kingdom Metazoa; phylum Chordata; class Amphibia; order Anura; family Ascaphidae; genus Ascaphus; species Ascaphus truei. Next base: position 30,078 of record NW_027455479.1, read on the forward strand.
TCAGAGCCTGTGACCACTCCCATCCATACACAGGGCACCTCACCAGGGTGTGAGGGCAAACCTCCATAATTACTGCTGGCATGCCCACAACTTACCAGGCCTTACTGTCAGCAGGAGAGATGACTGTAGCCATTTTACATGCCCGCTACATTCTCCCCCTGGTGAATCCCATCGTCTTCGCTGGGACCTAAATTTAAATACCTTCTTCCAGGAAGCACTGTAACACATAACACATTATTGTTAACATCACAGATTGTACATTATACAGAAAAAAAATAATGACCACAGTGACATCTCGCCAAGCCCGCCCCGACCAGCAGCCACGAGCCCGCAAAAATGCCTTAGTACCCCCTAATAATAGTGACTCGGATCAGGTTTTCTAACATCTTAACCACCCATGTCCAGGACCGTGACATGATAGTGCCTAGGCAGTCCCCTCTCGGGCCTATAGGTCACCCTGTGTTTGTGTATATTCCTCCCTATACTCCACACTCGCATCAGGTGATCTATTCTGTCCTCTGCCCTCCTTCCAGTAACTTCATTCCCTTTACTGACCAGGTACATCTCAATGGTTTCCCTAAGCCACCTTTCTCTGTTCTCTTCTATCTCCTCCATGAGGGGTTCAGGGACATAAGGGTACTCGAACCCGTGGGAAGACTTATATCGAGCCATTATTGCCCGTTCCGCTCTACTGATCCTAGTCAGGTCAGCCCTACCTGCCCTCCCAGGTAGCACCCATGATAGGGGTTCGTCAGGATCCACAGGATCGGACAGTGTCTCGGGACCCATGGGCTCTATCTCCCTGTGCTCAATCTTATACCACCGTTCCTGCAGCTCCCTATCTCGCTGTTCAGGGGTGAATTCTCCCTTGGCCCACCAAAAATCAACTACATCCTCCCTTCGGATAAGGAATCGCGTACGATCCATCCAGGCCGCATAACCTTCAAAGAGTGGGGCCCACCAACGGTGTTCTTTGAACCTGTGTGAATCCCCTGAGTCACTCTCTTCCGCATCCCCCCATGAGAATACCCCCGATGTCCGTGCCGACCGTGGTACGGACCACCGTGATGATCCCAGGGCCTTGTCCTCTGTTTTATTGGTCGCAGGAGGCAACCACCGGCCTACCGCGGCCTTACCTAATTCTCCCCCTCCCCGAGAAATGCCCTCCGTAGCGCAACTGCGCTGTCTTTCCCCAGTCCTTCTCTCCTCCCCCCCCAAAGGTATGTCCACAAGTTCTAGGCTAGGCGGGGACCCCGTGGAACAGGTGATGGGGGCAGGGGTTTTACCTATGCCGTGGGGTTGGGCGTAAGGGCAAGAGGGAATACGCCACGGGGCTACGACCCGTTCCCGGCTGTCCATGGACTGATCCAAGGAGGATAGCTCACCCTCATCCGTCTGCGGTTCGCCCATCCAGCTCTTGGGCCCTTGAGGTGATCGGGGACCTTCACCCGATCGCCGAAGCGTTGCTGCATCCTTCCCGTCTGTTCCGCCGTCGCCACCGGAAATGATGTCCTCTCCGGAACCGGAAGCGCCGCCATCTTGGGTTGGACCCCCATGCGGGATCTCTTCCTCGATGACGACATCCGGAAGCTCCGCCGTCGTCTCCACCGGAAGTGGTATCTTCTCCGCACGTGCGTCTTGGGCCTGGCACGGCCTTGTTTCCGCTACACCGTCTACCGGAGCAAGGTAAGTAAGTGGCTTTCTCTTACCATTCCGCAGGGGTGTAGGCGTCTCTCGCCCGTCGCCACCATATCCTGGGGCGGAGGGACTCCGTCTCTCGGCTCGCCGATCTGCGGGGGACGCCCTGCTTTCCAGGCTGCTACTCACGCTACGGGGTGTCGTCCTCCCCGGTTCGGTCCTGGGCCTCGATTTCACCTCCGCTAGCTCGCGGAGATCCTCATCCGAGTAGTCTCCCTTCCCCGACTTAGGGGTCACCGATCGGGGCGATAGTCTTTTTTCAGTGCGGTCGGGGGGTGACCCGACCGTCTCGGTTGCTGCTGACCCAGCCGATTTAATCGACTCCAGTCCCCTTTCTCCGGGACTTGCACGACTGATCCACAGTGCACCAGGGGACTCGGCGGAGCGCCTAGCCGTATCCCCCGGGGGGTCAGCAGATTGGATCGGAATGAACGTCGGCATTGGCCACAAGTATAATGTCCCGCATTGTGGGCAGCGTGCCGCTGTGTTAACAATGCCTCCGGGCAGCCCGCATTGAAGGCAGAGCCCGACCACCGTCTCGGTGTTGGCCACCCTGACTACCAGAACCCCGCCGGGTACCGAGTAGGGCTGGGTGGAGACCATAGTGCCCACAGTGGAGGAGCAGGCCATTCTTTTAGTAGGGACCACTTTCAGTATGGGTCTCTCCAGGTCAGTGGTTCCTCGCAACTGACCGGTAGAAGCTTCTGGGCCAGCCACTTCCTGCTTCGGCTCCTCCTTCCGCTGGCATGGCTGGAACCCGCCCCCAGGGGTTGCAATTATGGGCGGATCCCACAGGGGAATAGCATGCCCCTTAATTAAGGCCGCGCCTTTCTCAGTCCTGGTGGGCGCGGTCTGCGTTTTCGCGCCAATTTCCTCATCAGAGTGGGATTCTTGGGCCGCGGCTAGTTCCCGCCTTCTCCTGGCAGCTGCTTTCCGTGCAAAATATCCCTCCTTTTTGCACGTTACCTCCGCGGCCGGAACTACTTCTTGTAGTGGCGCCGTCTGGATATCAGTCCCTGGGCCCAGTGGGTGCATTCCCACAGGCCATAGTTGAAAGTCACTCCCCCTGGTGGAAATCAGGGGAGGGTCCCATAGACTAAGCGGTTGACTCAGCACAGGGGCCGAGTGAGTCACTGTCCATGAAGGCGCAGCCGTAGCTTTCGCGCCATACCCCCCATCAGGGCGGGGCTCTGCTGTTCGCGCCATTCCCGGCCAGCTTTTTGCAAGTCCTGAATCAGCCAATTTCTCTGCGACTGGCCCACGCGGTCTCCCTAGCAAGCGGGAACCGCCATTTTGGATAGCTTTTAAGCCCGAAATGTCAGTTTGTTTGCTTTCCTCGCTGGGTTCCCCCCCAGTTATCACAATGTCCTCACACTCTTCAAGGGTGGCCCCTCGGTGTCCCAGACAGGACAAAAACGGGGCAGCCACAGCCTTCGCTCCACTCCAGAGCAGATTAGTTAAAGACAGCTCAGCGACAGTTTGCTCTTCAGTGGGGCGCACGCCACGGGTGCCTTCCCCATCAGCCTCTGGTCGCCATTTTGGGCTCTCCGCACCACGCGGATCCTCCATTCCTTGGGTTGTCACGCTCTCGTACCAATTATCGTACATGGGGCTCCGCTCTGCGGGGCAGCCACCACACCAGTACAATAAAGATTGCTCAGATGCACCACCACATGTGTACCTGATCTAGACTGGACTCATGTTGCACTACCTCAGGCTAGGCTCACTCTCTCAGTGTCTGCTGTAACTCCTTCCTCCCAGTCTGTGCTCCCTATGGTAAGTGTCTGGAATGGGCTAGAGTACTCTGGCTCTGTCATGCAGTACTTGGGGCATCTACCTCTCTTGGTCAGCCTAGCGCAGACCCTCTCCAGGATTCCTGACCACGTTAACAGGCTATCCCTTCTGGCGTCCTACCAACTAGCACTACCTCAAAGTGACTCGGTCAGCTATAGCCCGGCTCCAAACCCCTCACTCCTTTCAGGCCCCTAGGTCGTCCCTGCGAACTGACAATACCCTGTCAGCCCCTGACCACCCCTAGGTCCGTCCCTACGCAGCACAGAGTGGCAGCAGACTCTCTCCCTATTTCCCAGTGTGCCTAGCTAGAGCCTGTCCTGTTGACAGATCTGATCTCAGCAGCTCACCTCCAAATGTAACGGTTTTTGTGCACCGGCCTGACCCACCCAATCTCACATTGGCCCTTGTGATCTAACCGGTCCCCATTACAGTGTGATAGTGTCTGGTGGTGCACCTGTTGGCAACAGGACTCCTGAGTCTCCCGCATGATGGTGTGTGGGGAGGACCCGTCCAGACAGGCAGCTGAGGTAGTGTGTGGAGTCCTACCTAGTTCCAGTGCAGCGCCTCCACCTCATCAGGGTCCCTTCGGTCACTTGGGGATGGTCCTGGCGAGGAACTCCTCTGTGGTGCTCCTCTCTGTACATTCAGTCCACACATGTACACGAGAGGGTTGGTAATTAAGAGCATCTTTATTGCTTGAGGTGGGCTAGCTGCCCCTCGCAATACTTTCTCTAGCCACTCATAATCAGTCAGTGCTTCCCTTTAAAAGGTGTAATTCTCCTTTAATAGGGATTCCCTATCCCAGCCGGGATGTCTTTACCCTGTGCCAGGTCCCTGGACACAGTCTTCTTACTTAGCTACTGTAACATAACTCTACTCTTCTCAGAACTACGCAGAACTCAGAACTCCCCTTAACCACGCAGAACTCAGAACTAACTTTTAGACACAGTGCTGTGCCTTATGTACACTCTGGAAACTGACACACCTCTGACATCACTAACCATGGAGTCAGAGCCTGTGACCACTCCCATCCATACACAGGGCACCTCACCAGGGTGTGAGGGCAAACCTCCATAATTACTGCTGGCATGCCCACAACTTACCAGGCCTTACTGTCAGCAGGAGAGATGACTGTAGTCATTTTACATGCCCGCTACATAAGTATAAAAGAAATAAGTCAAAACCAATGTGGCTAAATAAACAGGTAGGGGAGGAAATGGACAAGAAGAGGAAGGCGTTTAGATTCTTTAAGTCAGAAGGGACGGAGACATCGTATCAGAATTATAAGGAATGTAACAAAAATTGTAAAAGGGCAATTAAATTAGCAAAAATGGATAATCAAAAAGGATTACAATAGAAAGTAAGGTCAACCCTAAAAAGTTCTTTAAGTACCTTAATAACAAAAAAACGAGAAAAGAAAATATAGGACCCTTTCAGGGTGAGATGGGTAGGCAGATTATTGGAGATAAGGAAAAAGCAGAGGTATTAAACAAATTCTTTGCCTCTGTGTTTACCAGGGAAGAATCAATGTAAATAGTAGTGCCGCAGGAGGAAGCCACAACCTCCATATTAATGAACAATTGGTTAACTGAGGAAGAAGTTCATAAGCGACTTGAAAAAATTAAAGTAAATAAGGCACCTGGCCCCGATGGCATACATCCAAGAGTTCTCAAGGAGTTAAGCTCAGTAATAGCAAAACCATTATATTTAATATTCAAGGACTCCATTTCCACAGGCTCAGTACCACAAGATTGGCGTAAGGCAGATGTGGTGCCTATATTTAAAAAGGGAGCTAGATCACACCCGGGGAATTACAGACCTGTAAGCCTCACTTCAATAGTAGGGAAACTACTTGAAGGTTTAATACCGGATAATATTCAGGAATACCTAATGGAAAACAAAATTATTAGTAATAGTCAGCATGGATTTATGAAGGATAGATCTTGCCAAACTAACCTTATTTGTTTCTTTGAGGAGGTAAGTAGGAAATTAGACCAGGGTAATGCAGTTGATGTGGTCTACTTAGATTTTGCAAAGGCTTTTGATACGGTTTCACACAAGAGGTTGGTGTACAAAATAAAGAAAATTGGACTCAGTAATAATATATGCACCTGGATTGAAAACTGTTTAAAGGACAGACAAAAGAGGGTTGTCATAAATGGAACTTTTTCAGGTTGGGCTAAAGTCGTGAGTGGAGTACCTCAAGGATCGGTACTGGGACCCCTGCTTTTTAACTTGTTTATTAATGACCTTGAGGTTGGGATCGAGAGCAAAGTCTCCATCTTTGCTGATGATACTAAATTGTGTAAGGTAATAAAATCAGAGCAGGATGTAATTTCTCTTCAGAAGGACTTGGAGAGACTGGAAACGTGGGCAGGTAAATGGCAAATGAGGTTTAATACAGATAAATGTAAGGTTATGCATTTGGGATGCAAGAATAAAAAGGCGACTTACAAATTAAATGGAGATATATTGGGGGAATCCTTGATGGAGAAGGATTTAGGAGTGCTTGTAGACAGCAGGCTTAGCAATAGTGCCCAATGTCATGCAGTAGCTGCAAAGGCAAACAAGATTTTATCTTGCATCAAACGGGCAGTGGATGGAAGGGAAGTAAACATAATTATGCCCCTTTACAAAACATTAGTAAGACCACACCTTGAATATG
>NW_027455480.1:0-36194 GCF_040206685.1 Ascaphus truei
TGGCGCCCTCTCTCGCTCTGTGGTGCCCTCTCTCTCTCTCGCTCTGTGGTGCCTCTCTCTCGTGGCTCTCGCTCTGTGGCACCCTCTCTCTCGCTCTGTGGCACCCTCTCTCTCGCCTGTGGCCCTCTCTCTCGCTCTGTGGCACCCTCTCTCTCGCTCTGTGGCACCCTCTCTCTCGCTCTGTGGTGCCCTCTCTCTCACTCTGTGGCACCCTCTCTCGCTCTGTGGTGCCCTCTCTCTCTCGCTATGGTGCCCTCTCTCTCTCACTCTGTGGCGCCCTCTCTCTCTCTGTGGCGCCTCTCTCTCGTTCTGTGGCGCCCTCTCTCTCGCTCTGTGGTGCCTCTCTCTCGCTCTGTGGTGCCCTCTCTCTCGCTCTGTGGCGCCCTCTCTCTCACTCTGTGGCGCCCTCTCTCTCGATCTGTGGCGCCCTCTCTCTCGATCTGTGGCGCCCTCTCTCGCTCTGTGGTGCCCTCTCTCTCTCGCTCTGTGGTGCCCTCTCTCTCTCGCTCTGTGGCTCCCTCTCTCTCTCTCTGTGGCACCCTCTCTCTCTCTCTCTCTCTCTCTCTGTGGCTCTCTCTCTTTCTCTCTCTCTGGGCGCCCTCTCTCTCTCTGTGCGCCCTCTCTTGCTCTGTGGCGCCTCTCTCGCTCTGTGGCGCCCTCTCTTGCTCTGTGTCACCCTCTCTCTCTCTGTGGCGCCCTCTCTCTCTCGCTCTGTGGTACCCTCTCTCTCTCTCTCTGTGGCAACGCTCTCTCTCTCTCTCTGTGGCACCCTCTTTCTCTCGCTCTGTGGCGCCCTGTCTCTCGCTCTGTGGCGCCATCTCTCTCTCTCTGTGGCGCATCTCTCTCTCGCTCTGTGGCGCCCTCTCTCTCGCTCTGTGGCGCCCTCTCTCTCGCTCTGTGGCGCCCTCTCTCTCGCTCTGTGGCACCCTCTCTCTCGCTTTGTGGTGCCCTCTCTCTCTCGCTCTGTGGTGCCCTCTCTCTCTCGCTCTGTGGCGCCCTCTCTCTCTCTGTGGCGCCCTCTCTCTCGCTCTGTGGTGCCCTCTCTCTCTCGCTCTGTGGCTCCCTCTCTCTCTCTCTGGCACCCTCTCTCTCTCTCTCTCTCTCTCTCTCTCTCTCTGTGGCGCCCTCTCTCTCTCTCTCTCTGTGCGCCCTCTCTTGCTCTGTGGCGCCCTCTCTCGCTCTGTGGCGCCCTCTCTTGCTCTGTGTCACCATCTCTCTCTCTGTGGCGCCCTCTCTCTCTCTGTGTCGCCCTCTCTCTCTGTGTCGCCCTCTCTCTCTGTGTCGCCCTCTCTCTCTCTCTGTGGCGCCCTCTCTCTCTCGCTCTGTGCGCCTTCTCTCTCTCGCTCTGTGGCGCCTTCTCTCTCTCGCTCTGTGGCGCCCTCTCTCGCTCTGTGGCGCGCTCTCTCTCTCGCTCTGTGGCACCCTCTCTCTCTCTCTCTGTGGCACGCTCTCTCTCTCTCTGTGGCACCTCTTTCTCTCGCTCTGTGGCGCCCTGTCTCTCGCTCTGTGGCGCCATCTCTCTCTCTCTGTGGCGCCCTCTCTCTCGCTCTGTGGCGCCCTCTCTCTCGCTCTGTGGCGCCCTCTCTCTCGCTCTGTGGCACCCTCTCTCACTCTGTGGTGCCTCTCTCTCTCGCTCTGTGGTGCCCTCTCTCTCTCGCTCTGTGGTGCGCTCTCTCTCTCGCTCTGTGGCACCCTCTTTCTCTCGCTCTGTGGAGCCCTCTCTCTCGCTCTCTGGCGCCCTCTCTCTCTGTGGCGCCCTCTCTCTCGCTGTGTGGCGCCCTCTCTCTCGCTCTGTGGCGCCCTCTCTCTCGCTCTGTGGTGCCCTCTCTCTCTCTCGCTCTGTGGCGCCCTCTCTCGCTCTGTGGTGCCCTCTCTCTCTCTCGCTCTGTGGTGCCCTCTCTCTCTCTCGCTCTGTGGCACCCTCTCTCTCGCTCTGTGGCGCCCTCTCTCTCGCTCTGTGGTGCCCTCTCTCTCGCTCTGTGGCGCCCTCTCTCTCGCTCTGTGGCGCCCTCTCTCTCGCCTCTGTGTCGCCCCCTCTCTCGCTTTGTGGCGCCCCCTCTCTCGCTTTGTGGCGCCCTCTCTCTCTCTCTGTGGCGCCCTCTCTCTCGCTCTGTGGCGCCCTCTCTCTCGCTCTGTGGCGCCCTCTCTCGCTCTGTGGCGCCCTCTCTCTCTCTGTGTCTCCCTCTCTCTCGCTCCGTGGCGCCGTCTCTCTCTCTCTCTCTGTGGCATCCTCTCTCTCTCTCTCTGTGGCATCCTCTCTCTCTCTGTGGCGCCCTCTCTCGCTCTGTGGCGCCCTCTCTCGCTCTGTGGCGCCCTCTCTTGCTCTGTGGCGCCCTCTCTCTCTCTGTGGCGCCCTCTCTCTCTCGCTCTGTGGCACCCTCTCTCTCGCTCTGTGGTGCCCTCTCTCTCTCGCTCTGTGGCGCCCTCTCTCGCTCTGTGGTGCCCTCTCTCTCTCTCGCTCTGTGGTGCCCTCTCTCGCTCTCTCGCTCTGTGGCACCCTCTCTCTCGCTCTGTGGCACCCTCTCTCTCTCTCTGTGGCGCCCTCTCTCTCTCTGTGGCGCGCTCTCTCTCTCGCTCTGTGGCACCCTCTTTCTCTCGCTCTGTTGCGCCCCCTCTCTCGCTTTGTGGTGCCCTCTCTCTCTCTCTGTGGCGCCCTCTCTCTCGCTCTGTGGCGCCCTCTCTCTCGCTCTGTGGCGCCCTCTCTCGCTCTGTGGCGCCTCTCTCTCTCTGTGTCTCCCTCTCTCTCGCTCCGTGGCGCCGTCTCTCTCTCTCTCTCTGTGGCATCCTCTCTCTCTCTCTCTGTGGCGCCCTCTCTCTCTCGCTCTGTGGTACCCTCTCTCTCTCTCTCTGTGGCACGCTCTCTCTTTCTCTCTGTGGCTCCCTCTTTCTCTCGCTCTGTGGCGCCCTCTCTCTCGCTCTGTGGTGCCCTCTCTCTCTCTGTGGTGCCCTCTCTCTCTCTGTGGCTCCCTCTCTCTCGCTCTGTGGTGCCCTCTCTCTCTCTGTGGCGCCCTCTCTCTCGCTCTGTGGCGCCCTCTCTTGCTCTGTGTCACCCTCTCTCTCTCTGTGGCGCCCTCTCTCTCGCTCTGTGGTACCCTCTCTCTCTCTCTCTCTCTGTGGCACGCTCTCTCTCTCTCTGTGGCACCCTCTTTCTCTCGCTCTGTGGCGCCCTGTCTCTCGCTCTGTGGCGCCATCTCTCTCTCTCTGTGGCGCCCTCTCTCTCGCTCTGTGGCGCCCTCTCTCTCGCTCTGTGGCGCCCTCTCTCTTCGCTCTGTGGCACCCTCTTCACTCTGTGGTGCCCTCTCTCTCTCGCTCTGTGGTGCCCTCTCTCTCTCGCTCTGTGGCGCGCTCTCTCTCTCGCTCTGTGGCACCCTCTTTCTCTCGCTCTGTGGCGCCCTCTCTCTCGCTCTCTGGCGCCCTCTCTCTCTGTGGCGCCCTCTCTCTCGCTGTGTGGCGCCCTCTCTCTCGCTCTGTGGCGCCCTCTCTCTCGCTCTGTGGTGCCATCTCTCTCTCGCTCTGTGGCGCCCTCTCTCGCTCTGTGGCGCCCTCTCTCTCTCTCGCTCTGTGGTGCCCTCTCTCTCTCTCGCTCTGTGGCACCCTCTCTCTCGCTCTGTGGCACCCTCTCTCTCGCTCTGTGGTGCCCTCTCTCTCGCTCTGTGGCGCCCTCTCTCTCGCTCTGTGGCGCCCTCTCTCTCGCTCTGTGTCGCCCTCTCTCTCTCTGTGTACCCCTCTCTCTCTCTGTGTTGCCCTCTCTCTCTCTGTGTCACCCTCTCTCTCTCTCTCTCTCTCTCTCTCTCTCTCTCTGTGTCTCCCTCTCTCTCGCTCTGTGGCGCCCTCTCTCTCTCTGTGGCACCCTCTCTCTCTGTGGCGCCCTCTCTCTCTCTATCTCTGTGGCGCCCTCTCTCTCTCTCTCTGTGGCGCACTCTCTCCTCTCTCTGTGGCACCCTCTCTCTCTCTGTGGCGCCCTCACTCTCTCTGTGGTGCCCTCTCTCGCTCTGTGTCGCCCTCTCTCTCTCTGTGTCACCCTCTCTCTGTGTCGCCCTCTCTCTGTGTCGCCCTCTCTCTCGTGTAGCTCTCTTTCTCTCTCTCTCTCTCTCTCTCTCTCTCTCTCTCTGTGTCGCCCTCTATCTCTCTGTGTCACCCTCTCTCTCTCTCTCTGTCGCCCTCTCTCTCTCTCTATCTCTCTGTCGCCCTCTCTCTCTCTCTCTCTCTCTGTCGCCCTCTCCCTCTCTGTGTCGCCCTCTCTCTGTGTCGCCCTCTCTCTGTGTCGCCCCTCTCTCTGTGTCGCCCTCTCTCTCTCTGTGTCGCCCTCTCTCTCTCTGTGTCGCCCTCTCTCTGTGTCGCCCTCTCTCTGTGTCGCCCTCTCTCTGTGTCGCCCTCTCTCTGTGTCGCCCTCTCTCTCTCTCTCTCTGTGGCGCCCTCTCTGTCTCTCTGTGGCACCCTCTCTCGCTCTGTGGCGCCCTCTCTCGCTCTGTGGCGCCCTCTCTCGCTCTGTGGCACACAATCTTGCTCTGTGGCGCCCTCTCTCTCTCTGTGGCGCCCTCTCTCTCTCGCTCTGTGGTGCCCTCTCTCTCTCTGTGGCGCCCTCTCTCTCGCTCTGTGGCGCCCTCTCTTGCTCTGTGTCACCCTCTCTCTCTCTGTGGCGCCCTCTCTCTCTCGCTCTGTGGTACCCTCTCTCTCTCTCTCTCTCTCTGTGGCACGCTCTCTCTCTCTCTGTGGCACCCTCTTTCTCTCGCTCTGTGGCGCCCTGTCTCTCGCTCTGTGGCGCCATCTCTCTCTCTCTGTGGCGCCCTCTCTCTCGCTCTGTGGCGCCCTCTCTCTCGCTCTGTGGCGCCCTCTCTCTCGCTCTGTGGCACCCTCTCTCACTCTGTGGTGCCCTCTCTCTCTCGCTCTGTGGTGCCCTCTCTCTCTCGCTCTGTGGCGCGCTCTCTCTCTCGCTCTGTGGCACCCTCTTTCTCTCGCTCTGTGGCGCCCTCTCTCTCGCTCTCTGGCGCCCTCTCTCTCTGTGGCGCCCTCTCTCTCGCTGTGTGGCGCCCTCTCTCTCGCTCTGTGGTGCCATCTCTCTCTCGCTCTGTGGCGCCCTCTCTCGCTCTGTGGCGCCCTCTCTCTCTCTCGCTCTGTGGTGCCCTCTCTCTCTCTCGCTCTGTGGCACCCTCTCTCTCGCTCTGTGGCACCCTCTCTCTCGCTCTGTGGTGCCCTCTCTCTCGCTCTGTGGCGCCCTCTCTCTCGCTCTGTGGCGCCCTCTCTCTCGCTCTGTGTCGCCCTCTCTCTCTCTGTGTACCCCCTCTCTCTCTCTGTGTTGCCCTCTCTCTCTCTGTGTCACCCTCTCTCTCTCTCTCTCTCTCTCTCTCTGTGTCTCCCTCTCTCATCGCTCTGTGGCGCCCTCTCTCTCTCTGTGGCACCCTCTCTCTCTGTGGCGCCCTCTCTCTCTCTATCTCTGTGGCGCCCTCTCTCTCTCTCTCTGTGGCGCACTCTCTCTCTCTCTGTGGCACCCTCTCTCTCTCTGTGGCGCCTCACTCTCTCTGTGGTGCCCTCTCTCGCTCTGTGTCGCCCTCTCTCTCTCTGTGTCACCCTCTCTCTGTGTCGCCCTCTCTCTGTGTCGCCCTCTCTCTGTGTAGCTCTCTTTCTCTCTCTCTCTCTCTCTCTCTCTCTCTGTGTCGCCCTCTATCTCTCTGTGTCACCCTCTCTCTCTCTCTCTGTCGCCCTCTCTCTCTCTCTATCTCTCTGTCGCCCTCTCTCTCTCTCTCTCTCTCTGTCGCCCTCTCCTCTCTGTGTCGCCCTCTCTCTGTGTCGCCCTCTCTCTGTGTCGCCCTCTCTCTGTGTCGCCCTCTCTCTCTCTGTGTCGACCTCTCTCTCTCTGTGTCGCCCTCTCTCTGTGTCGCCCCTCTCTCTGTGTCGCCCTCTCTCTGTGTCGCCCTCTCTCTCTCTCTCTCTGTGGCGCCCTCTCTGTCTCTCTCTGTGGCACCCTCTCTCGCTCTGTGGCGCCCTCTCTCGCTCTGTGGCGCCCTCTCTCGCTATGTGGCACACAATCTTGCTCTGTGGCGCCCTCTCTCTCTCTGTGGCGCCCTCTCTCTCTCGCTCTGTGGTGCCCTCTCTCTCTCTGTGGCGCCCTCTCTCTCGCTCTGTGGCGCCCTCTCTTGCTCTGTGTCACCCTCTCTCTCTCTGTGGCGCCCTCTCTCTCTCGCTCTGTGGTACCCTCTCTCTCTCTCTCTCTCTCTGTGCACGCTCTCTCTCTCTCTGTGGCACCCTCTTTCTCTCGCTCTGTGGCGCCCTGTCTCTCGCTCTGTGGCGCCATCTCTCTCTCTCTGTGGCGCCCTCTCTCTCGCTCTGTGGCGCCCTCTCTCTCGCTCTGTGGCGCCCTCTCTCTCGCTCTGTGGCACCCTCTCTCACTCTGTGGTGCCCTCTCTCTCTCGCTCTGTGGTGCCCTCTCTCTCTCGCTCTGTGGCGCGCTCTCTCTCTCGCTCTGTGGCACCCTCTTTCTCTCGCTCTGTGGCGCCCTCTCTCTCGCTCTCTGGCGCCCTCTCTCTCTGTGGCGCCCTCTCTCTCGCTGTGTGGCGCCCTCTCTCTCGCTCTGTGGCGCCCTCTCTCTCGCTCTGTGGTGCCATCTCTCTCTCGCTCTGTGGCGCCCTCTCTCGCTCTGTGGCGCCCTCTCTCTCTCTCGCTCTGTGGTGCCCTCTCTCTCTCTCGCTCTGTGGCACCCTCTCTCTCGCTCTGTGGCACCCTCTCTCTCGCTCTGTGGTGCCCTCTCTCTCGCTCTGTGGCGCCCTCTCTCTCGCTCTGTGGCGCCCTCTCTCTCGCTCTGTGGCGCCCTCTCTCTCGCTCTGTGTCGCCCTCTCTCTCTCTGTGTACCCCTCTCTCTCTCTGTGTTGCCCTCTCTCTCTCTGTGTCACCCTCTCTCTCTCTCTCTCTCTCTCTCTCTCTCTCTCTGTGTCTCCCTCTCTCTTGCTCTGTCGCGCCCTCTCTCACTCTGTGGCACCCTCTCTCTCTGTGGTGCCCTCTCTCTCTCTATCTCTGTGGCGCCCTCTCTCTCTCTCTCTGTGGCGCACTCTCTCTCTCTCTGTGGCACCCTCTCTCTCTCTGTGGCGCCCTCACTCTCTCTGTGGTGCCCTCTCTCGCTCTGTGTCGCCCTCTCTCTCTCTGTGTCACCCTCTCTCTGTGTCGCCCTCTCTCTGTGTCGCCCTCTCTCTGTGTAGCTCTCTTTCTCTCTCTCTCTCTCTCTCTCTCTCTCTGTGTCGCCCTCTATCTCTCTGTGTCACCCTCTCTCTCTCTCTCTGTCGCCCTCTCTCTCTCTCTATCTCTCTGTCGCCCTCTCTCTCTCTCTCTCTCTCTGTCGCCCTCTCCCTCTCTGTGTCGCCCTCTCTCTGTGTCGCCCTCTCTCTGTGTCGCCCTCTCTCTGTGTCGCCCTCTCTCTCTCTGTGTCGACCTATCTCTCTCTGTGTCGCCCTCTCTCTGTGTCGCCCTCTCTCTGTGTCGCCCTCTCTCTGTGTCGCCCTCTCTCTCTCTCTCTCTGTGGCGCCCTCTCTGTCTCTCTCTGTGGCACCCTCTCTCGCTCTGTGGCGCCCTCTCTCGCTCTGTGGCGCCCTCTCTCGCTCTGTGGCACACAATCTTGCTCTGTGGCGCCCTCTCTCTCTCTGTGGCGCCCTCTCTCTCTCGCTCTGTGGTGCCCTCTCTCTCTCGCTCTGTGGCGCCCTCTCTCTCTCTGTGGCGCCCTCTTTCTCTCGCTCTGTGGCACCCTCTCTCTCTCGCTCTGTGGCGCCCTCTCTCTCGCTCTGTGGCGCCCTCTCGCTCTCTGTGGCACGCTCTCTCTCTCGCTCTGTGGCACCCTCTTTCTCTCGCTCTGTGTCGCCCTCTCTCTCGCTCTGTGGCTCCCTCTCTCTGTGGTGCCCTCTCTCTCGCTCTGTGTCGCCCTCTCTCTCGCTCTGTGGCGCCCTCTCTCTCGCTCTGTGGCGCCCTCTCTCGCTCTGTGGTGCCCTCTCTCTCTCGCTCTGTGGTGCCCTCTCTCTCTCGCTCTGTGGCGCCCTCTCTCTCTCTGTGGCGCCCTCTCTCTCGCTCTGTGGCGCCCTCTCTCTCGCTCTGTGGCACCCTCTCTCTCACTCTGTGGTGCCCTCTCTCGCTCTGTGGCGCCCTCTCTCTCTGTGTCGCCCTCTCTCTCTCTGTGTACCCCTCTCTCTCGCTCTGTGTCGCCCTCTCTCTCTCTGTGTCGCCCTCTCTCTCTCTCTCTCTCTGTGTCTCCCTCTCTCTCGCTCTGTGGCGCCCTCTCTCTCTGTGGCACCCTCTTTCTCTCTCTCTGTGTCGCCCTCTCTCTCTCTGTGTACCCCTCTCTCTCTCTCTGTGGCACCCTCTCTCTCTCTTTGTCGCCCTCTCTCTCTCTGTGTCGCCCTCTCTCTCTCTGTAGCGCCCTCTCTTGCTCTGTGGCGCCCTCTCTCTCTCTGTGGCGCCCTCTCTCTCTCTGTGGCGCGCTCTCTCTCTCGCTCTGTGGCACCCTCTTTCTCTCGCTCTGTTGCGCCCCCTCTCTCGTTTTGTGGCGCCCTCTTTCTCTCTCTGTGGCGCCCTCTCTCTCGCTCTGTGGCGCCCTCTCTCTCGCACTGTGGCGCCCTCTCTCGCTCTGTGGCGCCCTCTCTCTCTCTGTGTCTCCCTCTCTCTCGCTCCGTGGCGCCGTCTCTCTCTCTCTCTCTGTGGCATCCTCTCTCTCTCTCTCTGTGGCATCCTCTCTCTCTCTGTGGCGCCCTCTCTCGCTCTGTGGCGCCCTCCTCTCGCTCTGTGGCGCCCTCTCTTGCTCTGTGGCGCCCTCTCTCTCTCTGTGGCGCCCTCTCTCTCTCGCTCTGTGGTACCCTCTCTCTCTCTCTCTGTGGCACGCTCCCTCTTTCTTTCGCTCTGTGGCGCCCTCTCTCTCGCTCTGTGGTGCCCTCTCTCTCTCTGTGGCGCCCTCTCTCTCGCTCTGTGGTGCCCTCTCTCTCTCACTCTGTGGCACGCTCTCTCTCTCACTCTGTGGCACGCTCTCTCTTTCTCTCTGTGGCTCCCTCATTCTCTCGCTCTGTGGCGCCCTCTCTCTCGCTCTGTGGTGCCCTCTCTCTCTCTGTGGCGCCCTCTCTCTCGCTCTGTGGCGCCCTCTCTCTCACTCTGTGGTGCCCTCTCTCTCTCGCTCTGTGGTGCCCTCTCTCTCTCGCTATGTGGTGCCCTCTTTCTCTCACTCTGTGGCGCCCTCTCTCTCTCTGTGACGCCCTCTCTCTCGTTCTGTGGCGCCCTCTCTCTCGCTCTGTGGCGCCCTCTCTCTCGCTCTGTGGTGCCCTCTCTCTCGATCTGTGGCGCCCTCTCTCGCTCTGTGGTGCCCTCTCTCTCTCGCTCTGTGGTGCCCTCTCTCTCTTGCTCTGTGGCTCCCTCTCTCTCTCTCTGTGGCACCCTCTCTCTCTCTCTCTCTCTCTCTCTCTCTGGCTCTCTCTCTCTCTCTCTGTGGCGCCCTCTCTCTCTCTGTGGCGCCCTCTCTTGCTCTGTGGCGCCCTCTCTCGCTCTGTGGCGCCCTCTCTTGCTCTGTGTCACCCTCTCTCTCTCTGTGGCACCCTCTCTCTCTCGCTCTGTGGTACCCTCTCTCTCTCTCTCTGTGGCACCCTCTCTCTCTCTCTGTGGCACCCTCTTTCTCTCGCTCTGTGGCGCCCTGTCTCTCGCTCTGTGGCGCCATCTCTCTCTCTCTGTGGCGCCCTCTCTCTCGCTCTGTGGCGCCCTCTCTCTCGCTCTGTGGCGCCCTCTCTCTCGCTCTGTGGCGCCCTCTCTCTCGCTCTGTGGCACCCTCTCTCGCTCTGTGGTGCCCTCTCTCTCTCGCTCTGTGGTGCCCTCTCTCTCTCGCTCTGTGGCGCCCTCTCTCTCTCTGTGGCGCCCTCTCTCTCGCTCTGTGGCGCCCTCTCTCTCTCTGTGTCGCCCTCTCTCTCTCTGTGTACCCCTCTCTGTCTCTGTGTCGCCCTCTCTCTCTCTGTGTCACCCTCTCTCTCTCTCTCTCTCTCTCTCTCTCTGTGTCTCCCCCTCTCTCTCACTCTGTGGCGCCCTCTCTCTCTCTCTGTGGCACCCTCTCTCTCTCTCTCTGTGGCGCCCTCTCTCTCTGTGGCGTGCTCTCTCTCTCGCTCTGTGGCGCCCTCTCTCTCGCTCTGTGGCGCCCTCTCTCTCGCTCTGTGGCGCCCTCTCTCTCTCTGTGGCGCCCTCTCTCTCGCTCTGTGGCGCCCTCTCTCTCGCTCTGTGGCGCCCTCTCTCTCGCTCTGTGGTGCCCTCTCTCGCTCTGTGGTGCCCTCTCTCTCTCGCTCTGTGGTGCCCTCTCTCTCGCTCTGTGGCGTCCTCTCTCTCGCTCTGTGGTGCCCTCTCTCGCTCTGTGGCGCCCTCTCTCTCTCTGTGTACCCCTCTCTGTCTCTGTGGCGCCCTCTCTCTCTCTGTGTGGCACCCTCTCTCTCTCTCTCTGTGGCGCCCTCTCTCTCTGTGGCGTGCTCTCTCTCTCGCTCTGTGGCACCCTCTTTCTCTTGCTCTGTGGCGCCCTCTCTCTCGCTCTGTGGCGCCCTCTCTCTCTCTGTGGCGCCCTCTCTCTCGCTCTGTGGCGCCCTCTCTCTCGCTCTGTGGTGCCCTCTCTCGCTCTGTGGTGCCCTCTCTCTCTCGCTCTGTGGTGCCCTCTCTCTCTCGCTCTGTGGTGCCCTCTCTCTCTCGCTCTGTGGCTCCCTCTCTCTCTCTCTGTGGCACCCTCTCTCTCTCTCTCTGTGGCGCACTCTCTCTCTCTGTGGCGCCCTCTCTTGCTCTGTGGCGCCCTCTCTCGTTCTGTGGCGCCCTCTCTCTCTCTGTGGCGCCCTCTCTTACTCTCTCTGTGGTACCCTCTCTCTCTCTGTGGCACGCTCTCTCTCTCTCTCTGTGGCACCCTCTTTCTCTCGCTCTGTGGCACCCTGTCTCTCGCTCTGTGGCGCCATCTCTCTCTCTCTGTGGTGCCCTCTCTCTCGCTCTGTGGCGCCCTCTCTCTCGCTTTGTGGCGCCCTCTCTCTCGCTCTGTGGCGCCCTCTCTCGCTCTGTGGTGCCCTCTCTCTCTCGCTCTGTGGTGCCCTCTCTCTCTCGCTCTGTGGCACCCTCTCTCTCTCTGTGGCGCCCTCTCTCTCTCTGTGGCAACCTCTCTCTCGATCTGTGGCGCCCTCTCTCTCGATCTGTGGCGCCCTCTCTCGCTCTGTGGTGCCCTCTCTCTCTCGCTCTGTGGTGCCCTCTCTCTCTCGCTCTGTGGCTCCCTCTCTCTCTCTCTGTGGCACCCTCTCTCTCTCTCTCTCTCTCTCTCTCTCTCTCTCTCTCTCTCTCTCTCTCTCTCTCTCTGTGGCGCACTCTCTCTCTCTGTGGCGCCCTCTCTTGCTCTGTGGCGCCCTCTCTCGCTCTGTGGCGCCCTCTCTTGCTCTGTGTCACCCTCTCTCTCTCTGTGGCGCCCTCTCTCTCTCGCTCTGTGGTACCCTCTCTCTCTCTCTCTCTGTGGAACGCTCTCTCTCTCTCTCTGTGGCACCCTCTTTCTCTTGCTCTGTGGCGCCCTGTCTCTCGCTCTGTGGCGCCATCTCTCTCTCTCTGTGGCGCCCTCTCTCTCGCTCTGTGGTGCCCTCTCTCTCGCTCTGTGGCGCCCTCTCTCTCGCTCTGTGGCACCCTCTCTCGCTCTGTGGTGCCCTCTCTCTCTCGATCTGTGGTGCCCTCTCTCTCTCGCTCTGTGGCGCCCTCTCTCTCTCTGTGGCGCCCTCTCTCTCGCTCTGTGGCGCCCTCTCTCTCGCTCTGTGGCGCCCTCTCTCTCGCTCTGTGGCATCCTCTCTCTCGCTCTGTGGTGCCCTCTCTCGCTCTGTGGCGCCCTCTCTCTCGCTCTGTGGCGCCCTCTCTCTCGCTCTGTGGTGCCCTCTCTCGCTCTGTGGCGCCCTCTCTCTCTCTGTGTCGCCCTCTCTCTCTCTGTGTACCCCTCTCTGTCTCTGTGTCGCCCTCTCTCTCTCTGTGTCACCCTCTCTCTCTCTCTCTCTCTCTCTCTCTCTCTCTCTCTCTGTGTCTCTCCCTCTCTCTCACTCTGTGGCGCCCTCTCTCTCTCTCTGTGGCACCCTCTCTCTCTCTCTCTGTGGCGCCCTCTCTCTCTGTGGCGTGCTCTCTCTCTCGCTCTGTGGCGCCCTCTCTCTCGCTCTGTGGCGCCCTCTCTCTCGCTCTGTGGCGCCCTCTCTCTCGCTCTGTGGCGCCCTCTCTCTCTCTGTGGCGCCCTCTCTCTCGCTCTGTGGCGCCCTCTCTCTCGCTCTGTGGCGCCCTCTCTCTCGCTCTGTGGTGCCCTCTCTCGCTCTGTGGTGCCCTCGTCTCTCTCGCTCTGTGGTGCCCTCTCTCTCGCTCTGTGGCGTCCTCTCTCTCGCTCTGTGGTGCCCTCTCTCGCTCTGTGGCGCCTCTCTCTCTCTGTGAACCCCTCTCTGTCTCTGTGGCGCCCTCTCTCTCTCTGTGTGGCACCCTCTCTCTCTCTCTCTGTGGCGCCCTCTCTCTCTGTGGCGTGCTCTCTCTCTCGCTCTGTGGCACCCTCTTTCTCTTGCTCTGTGGCGCCCTCTCTCTCGCTCTGTGGCGGCCCCTCTCTCTCTCTGTGGCGCCCTCTCTCTCGCTCTGTGGCGCCCTCTCTCTCGCCTGTGGTGCCCTCTCTCGCTCTGTGGTGGCCCTCTCTCTCTCGCTCTGTGGTGCCCTCTCTCTCTCGCTCTGTGGTGCCCCTCTCTCTCTCGCTCTGTGGCTCCCTCTCTCTCTCTCTGTGGCACCCTCTCTCTCTCTCTCTCTGTGGCGCACTCTCTCTCTCTGTGGCGCCCTCTCTTGCTCTGTGGCGCCTCTCTCGTTCTGTTGCGCCCTCTCTCTCTCTGTGGCGCCCTCTCTTACTCTCTCTGTGGTACCCTCTCTCTCTCTGTGGCACGCTCTCTCTCTCTCTCTGTGGCACCCTCTTTCTCTCGCTCTGTGGCACCCTGTCTCTCGCTCTGTGGCGCCATCTCTCTCTCTCTGTGGTGCCCTCTCTCTCGCTCTGTGGCGCCCTCTCTCTCGCTTTGTGGCGCCCTCTCTCTCGCTCTGTGGCGCCCTCTCTCGCTCTGTGGTGCCCTCTCTCTCTCGCTCTGTGGTGCCCTCTCTCTCTCGCTCTGTGGCACCCTCTCTCTCTCTGTGGCGCCCTCTCTCTCTCTGTGGCAACCTCTCTCTCGATCTGTGGCGCCCTCTCTCTCGATCTGTGGCGCCCTCTCTCGCTCTGTGGTGCCCTCTCTCTCTCGCTCTGTGGTGCCCTCTCTCTCTCGCTCTGTGGCTCCCTCTCTCTCTCTCTGTGGCACCCTCTCTCTCTCTCTCTCTCTCTCTCTCTCTCTCTCTCTCTCTCTCTCTCTGTGGCGCACTCTCTCTCTCTGTGGCGCCCTCTCTTGCTCTGTGGCGCCCTCTCTCGCTCTGTGGCGCCCTCTCTTGCTCTGTGTCACCCTCTCTCTCTCTGTGGCGCCCTCTCTCTCTCGCTCTGTGGTACCCTCTCTCTCTCTCTCTCTGTGGAACGCTCTCTCTCTCTCTCTGTGGCACCCTCTTTCTCTTGCTCTGTGGCGCCCTGTCTCTCGCTCTGTGGCGCCATCTCTCTCTCTCTGTGGCGCCCTCTCTCTCGCTCTGTGGTGCCCTCTCTCTCGCTCTGTGGCGCCCTCTCTCTCGCTCTGTGGCACCCTCTCTCGCTCTGTGGTGCCCTCTCTCTCTCGATCTGTGGTGCCCTCTCTCTCTCGCTCTGTGGCGCCCTCTCTCTCTCTGTGGCGCCCTCTCTCTCGCTCTGTGGCGCCCTCTCTCTCGCTCTGTGGCATCCTCTCTCTCGCTCTGTGGTGCCCTCTCTCGCTCTGTGGCGCCCTCTCTCTCTCTGTGTCGCCCTCTCTCTCTCTGTGTACCCCTCTCTGTCTCTGTGTCGCCCTCTCTCTTTCTCTCTCTCTCTCTCTCTCTCTGTGTCTCCCTCTCTCTCACTCTGTGGCGCCCTCTCTCTCTCTCTGTGGCACCCTCTCTCTCTCTCTGTGGCGCCCTCTCTCTCTGTGGCGTGCTCTCTCTCTCGCTCTGTGGCACCCTCTTTCTCTTGCTCTGTGGCGCCCTCTCTCTCGCTCTGTGGCGCCCTCTCTCTCTCTGTGGCGCCCTCTCTCTCGCTCTGTGGCGCCCTCTCTCTCGCTCTGTGGCGCCCTCTCTCGCTCTGTGGCGCCCTCTCTCTCTCGCTCTGTGATGCCCTCTCTCTCTCGCTCTGTGGTGCCCTCTCTCTCTCGCTCTGTGGCTCCCTCTCTCTCTCTCTGTGGCTCCCTCTCTCTCTCTCTCTGTGGCGCACTCTCTCTCTCTGTGGCGCCCTCTCTTGCTCTGTGGCGCCCTCTCTCGCTCTGTGGCGCCCTCTCTCTCTCTGTGGCGCCCTCTCTTACTCGCTCTGTGGTACCCTCTCTCTCTCTCTCTGTGGCACGCTCTCTCTCTCTCTCTGTGGCACCCTCTTTCTCTCGCTCTGTGGCACCCTGTCTCTCGCTCTGTGGCGCCATCTCTCTCTCTCTGTGGCGCCCTCTCTCTCGCTCTGTGGCGCCCTCTCTCTCGCTTTGTGGCGCCCTCTCTCTCGCTCTGTGGCGCCCTCTCTCTCTCTCTGTGGCGCCCTCTCTCTCGCTCTCTGGCGCCCTCTCTCTCTGTGGCGCCCTCTCTCTCGCTCTGTGGCGCCCTCTCTCTCGCTCTGTGGCGCCATCTCTCTCTCTCTGTGGTGCCCTCTCTCTCGCTCTGTGGCGCCCTCTCTCTCTCTCTGTGGTGCCCTTTCTCTCTCGCTCTGTGTTGCCCTCTCTCTCTCTCTGTGGCGCGCTCTCTCTCTCGCTCTGTGGCACCCTCTTTCTCTCGCTCTGTGGTGCCCTCTCTCTCTCGCTCTGTGGCGCCCTCTCTCTCTCTGTGGCGCCCTCTCTCTCTCTGTGGCGCCCTCTCTCTCGCTCTGTGGCGCCCTCTCTCTCGCTCTGTGGCACCCTCTCTCTCACTCTGTGGTGCCCTCTCTCGCTCTGTGGCGCCCTCTCTCTCTGTGTCGCCCTCTTTCTCTCTCTCTCTGTGTCTCCCTCTCTCTCGCTCTGTGGCGCCCTCTCTCTCTGTGGCACCCTCTTTCTCTCTCTCTGTGGCGCCCTCTCTCTCTCGCTCTGTGGCGCCTTCTCTCTCTCGCTCTGTTGCGCCTTCTCTCTCTCGCTCTGTCCTCTCTCGCTCTGTGGCGCGCTCTCTCTCTCGCTCTGTGGCACCCTCTTTCTCTCGCTCTGTGGCGCACTCTCTCTCGCTCTGTGGCGCCCTCTCTCGCTCTGTGGCGCCCTCTCTCTCTCGCTCTGTGGCACCCTCTTTCTCTCGCTCTGCGGCGCCCTCTCTCTCGCTCTCTGGTGCCCTCTCTCTCTGTGGCGCCCTCTCTCTCTCTCTGTGGCGCCCTCTCTCTCGCTCTGTGGCACCCTCTCTCTCGCTCTGTGGCACCCTCTCTCTCGCTCTGTGGCACCCTCTCTCTCTCTCTGTGGCGCCCTCTCTCTCTCGCTCTGTGGCGCCTTCTCTCTCTCGCTCTGTGGCGCCTTCTCTCTCTCGCTCTGTGGCGCCCTCTCTCGCTCTGTGGCGCGCTCTCTCTCTCGCTCTGTGGCACCCTCTTTCTCTCGCTCTGTGGCGCACTCTCTCTCGCTCTGTGGCGCCCTCTCTCGCTCTGTGGCGCCCTCTCTCTCTCGCTCTGTGGCACCCTCTTTCTCTCGCTCTGCGGCGCCCTCTCTCTCGCTCTCTGGTGCCCTCTCTCTCTGTGGCGCCCTCTCTCTCGCTCTGTGGCACCCTCTCTCTCGCTCTGTTGCACCCTCTCTCTCTCCCTCTGTCGCCCTCTCTCTCTCTCTCTCTCTCTCTGTCGCCCTCTCTCTCTCTGTGTCGCCCTCTCTCTGTGTCGCCCTCTCTCTGTGTCGCCCTCTCTCTGTGTCGCCCTCTCTCTCTCTGTGTCGACCTCTCTCTCTCTGTGTCGCCCTCTCTCTGTGTCGCCCTCTCTCTGTGTCGCCCTCTCTCTCTCTCTCTCTCTGTGGCGCCCTCTCTGTCTCTCTCTTTGGCACCCTCTCTCTCTGTGGCGCACAATCTTGCTCTGTGGCGCCCTCTCTCGCTCTGTGGTGCCCTCTCTCTCTCGCTCTGTGGTGCCCTCTCTCTCTCGCTCTGTGGCACCCTCTCTCTCTCTGTGGCGCCCTCTCTCTCTCTGTGGCACCCTCTCTCTCGATCTGTGGCGCCCTCTCTCTCGATCTGTGGCGCCCTCTCTCGCTCTGTGGTGCCCTCTCTATCTCGCTCTGTGGTGCCCTCTCTCTCTCGCTCTGTGCCTCCCTCTCTCTCTCTCTGTGGCACCCTCTCTCTCTCTCTCTCTCTCTCTCTCTCTCTCTCTGTGGCGCCCTCTCTCTCTCTGTGGCGCCCTCTCTTGCTCTGTGGCGCCCTCTCTCGCTCTGTGGCGCCCTCTCTTGCTCTGTGTCACCCTCTCTCTCTCTGTGGCGCCCTCTCTCTCTCGCTCTGTGGTACCCTCTCTCTCTCTCTCTCTGTGGAACGCTCTCTCTCTCTCTCTGTGGCACCCTCTTTCTCTTGCTCTGTGGCGCCCTGTCTCTCGCTCTGTGGCGCCATCTCTCTCTCTCTGTGGCGCCCTTTCTCTCGCTCTGTGGTGCCCTCTCTCTCGCTCTGTGGCGCCCTCTCTCTCGCTCTGTGGCACCCTCTCTCGCTCTGTGGTGCCCTCTCTCTCTCGCTCTGTGGTGCCCTCTCTCTCTCGCTCTGTGGCGCCCTCTCTCTCTCTGTGGCGCCCTCTCTCTCGCTCTGTGGCGCCCTCTCTCTCGCTCTGTGGCATCTCTCTCTCGCTCTGTGGTGCCCTCTCTCGCTCTGTGGCGCCCTCTCTCTCTCTGTGTCGCCCTCTCTCTCTCTCTGTGTACCCCTCTCTGTCTCTGTGTCGCCCTCTCTCTCTCTGTGTCGCCCTCTCTCTCTCTGTGTCGCCCTCTCTCTCTCTCTCTCTCTCTCTCTCTCTCTCTCTCTCTCTGTGTCTCCCTCTCTCTCACTCTGTGGCGCCCTCTCTCTCTCTCTGTGGCACCCTCTCTCTCTCTCTGTGGCGCCCTCTCTCTCTGTGGCGTGCTCTCTCTCTCGCTCTGTGGCACCCTCTTTCTCTTGCTCTGTGGCGCCCTCTCTCTCGCTCTGTGGCGCCCTCTCTCTCTCTGTGGCGCCCTCTCTCTCGCTCTGTGGCGCCCTCTCTCTCGCTCTGTGGCGCCCTCTCTCGCTCTGTGGCGCCCTCTCTCTCTCGCTCTGTGATGCCCTCTCTCTCTCGCTCTGTGGTGCCCTCTCTCTCTCGCTCTGTGGCTCCCTCTCTCTCTCTCTGTGGCTCCCTCTCTCTCTCTCTCTGTGGCGCACTCTCTCTCTCTGTGGCGCCCTCTCTTGCTCTGTGGCGCCCTCTCTCGCTCTGTGGCGCCCTCTCTCTCTCTGTGGCGCCCTCTCTTACTCGCTCTGTGGTACCCTCTCTCTCTCTCTCTGTGGCACGCTCTCTCTCTCTCTCTGTGGCACCCTCTTTCTCTCGCTCTGTGGCACCCTGTCTCTCGCTCTGTGGCGCCATCTCTCTCTCTCTGTGGCGCCCTCTCTCTCGCTCTGTGGCGCCCTCTCTCTCGCTTTGTGGCGCCCTCTCTCTCGCTCTGTGGCGCCCTCTCTCGCTCTGTGGTGCCCTCTCTCTCTCGCTCTGTGGTGCCCTCTCTCTCTCTCTGTGGCGCCCTCTCTCTCGCTCTCTGGCGCCCTCTCTCTCTGTGGCGCCCTCTCTCTCGCTCTGTGGCGCCCTCTCTCTCGCTCTGTGGCGCCATCTCTCTCTCTCTGTGGTGCCCTCTCTCTCGCTCTGTGGCGCCCTCTCTCTCTCTCTGTGGCGCCCTTTCTCTCTCGCTCTGTGTTGCCCTCTCTCTCTCTCTGTGGCGCGCTCTCTCTCTCGCTCTGTGGCACCCTCTTTCTCTCGCTCTGTGGTGCCCTCGCTCTGTGGCGCCCTCTCTCTCTCTGTGGCGCCCTCTCTCTCTCTGTGGCGCCCTCTCTCTCGCTCTGTGGCGCCCTCTCTCTCGCTCTGTGGCACCCTCTCTCTCACTCTGTGGTGCCCTCTCTCGCTCTGTGGCGCCCTCTCTCTCTGTGTCGCCCTCTTTCTCTCTCTCTCTGTGTCTCCCTCTCT
This sequence comes from Ascaphus truei, assembly GCF_040206685.1. Taxonomy (NCBI): domain Eukaryota; kingdom Metazoa; phylum Chordata; class Amphibia; order Anura; family Ascaphidae; genus Ascaphus; species Ascaphus truei. The sequence goes on from NW_027455480.1 coordinate 18,140, forward strand.
CTCGCTCTGTGGCGCCCTCTCTCTCTGTGGCACCCTCTTTCTCTCTCTCTGTGGCGCCCTCTCTCTCTGTGGCATCCTCTCTCTCTCTGTGGAGCCCTCTCTCTCTGTGTCACCCTCTCTCTCTCTGTGTCACCCTCTCTCTCTCTGTGTCGCCCTCTCTCTCTGTGTCGCCCTCTCTCTCTGTGTCGCCCTCTCTCTCTGTGTCGCCCTCTCTCTCTCTCTGTGGCGCCCTCTCTCTCTCGCTCTGTGGCGCCTTCTCTCTCTCGCTCTGTGGTGCCCTCTCTCACTCTGTGGCGCCCTCTCTCTCTCTGTGTCGCCCTCTCTCTCTCTGTGTACCCCTCTCTGTCTCTGTGTCGCCCTCTCTCTCTCTGTGTCGCCCTCTCTCTCTCTCTCTCTCTCTCTCTCTCTCTCTCTCTCTGTGTCTCCCTCTCTCTCACTCTGTGGCGCCCTCTCTCTCTCTCTGTGGCACCCTCTCTCTCTCTCTGTGGCGCCCTCTCTCTCTGTGGCGTGCTCTCTCTCTCGCTCTGTGGCACCCTCTTTCTCTTGCTCTGTGGCGCCCTCTCTCTCGCTCTGTGGCGCCCTCTCTCTCTCTGTGGCGCCCTCTCTCTCGCTCTGTGGCGCCCTCTCTCTCGCTCTGTGGCGCCCTCTCTCGCTCTGTGGCGCCCTCTCTCTCTCGCTCTGTGATGCCCTCTCTCTCTCGCTCTGTGGTGCCCTCTCTCTCTCGCTCTGTGGCTCCCTCTCTCTCTCTCTGTGGCTCCCTCTCTCTCTCTCTCTGTGGCGCACTCTCTCTCTCTGTGGCGCCCTCTCTTGCTCTGTGGCGCCCTCTCTCGCTCTGTGGCGCCCTCTCTCTCTCTGTGGCGCCCTCTCTTACTCGCTCTGTGGTACCCTCTCTCTCTCTCTCTGTGGCACGCTCTCTCTCTCTCTCTGTGGCACCCTCTTTCTCTCGCTCTGTGGCACCCTGTCTCTCGCTCTGTGGCGCCATCTCTCTCTCTCTGTGGCGCCCTCTCTCTCGCTCTGTGGCGCCCTCTCTCTCGCTTTGTGGCACCCTCTCTCTCGCTCTGTGGCGCCCTCTCTCGCTCTGTGGTGCCCTCTCTCTCTCGCTCTGTGGTGCCCTCTCTCTCTCTCTGTGGCGCCCTCTCTCTCGCTCTCTGGCGCCCTCTCTCTCTGTGGCGCCCTCTCTCTCGCTCTGTGGCGCCCTCTCTCTCGCTCTGTGGCGCCATCTCTCTCTCTCTGTGGTGCCCTCTCTCTCGCTCTGTGGCGCCCTTTCTCTCTCGCTCTGTGTTGCCCTCTCTCTCTCTCTGTGGCGCGCTCTCTCTCTCGCTCTGTGGCACCCTCTTTCTCTCGCTCTGTGGCGCCCTCTCTCTCGCTCTGTGGCGCCCTCTCTCTCGCTCTGTGGCACCCTCTCTCTCACTCTGTGGTGCCCTCTCTCGCTCTGTGGCGCCCTCTCTCTCTGTGTCGCCCTCTTTCTCTCTCTCTCTGTGTCTCCCTCTCTCTCGCTCTGTGGCGCCCTCTCTCTCTGTGGCACCCTCTTTCTCTCTCTCTGTGGCGCCCTCTCTCTCTGTGGCATCCTCTCTCTCTCTGTGGAGCCCTCTCTCTCTGTGTCACCCTCTCTCTTTCTGTGTCACCCTCTCTCTCTCTGTGTCGCCCTCTCTCTCTGTGTCGCCCTCTCTCTCTGTGTCGCCCTCTCTCTCTCTCTGTGGCGCCCTCTCTCTCTCGCTCTGTGGCGCCTTCTCTCTCTCGCTCTGTGGCGACATCTCTCTCTCGCTCTGTGGCGCCCTCTCTCGCTCTGTGGCGCGCTCTCTCTCTCGCTCTGTGGCACCCTCTTTCTCTCGCTCTGTGGCGCACTCTCTCTCGCTCTGTGGCGCCCTCTCTCGCTCTGTGGCGCCCTCTCTCGCTCTGTGGCGCCCTCTCTCTCTCGCTCTGTGGCACCCTCTTTCTCTCGCTCTCTGGTGCCCTCTCTCTCTGTGGCGCCCTCTCTCTCGCTCTGTGGCGCCCTCTCTCTCGCTCTGTGGCACCCTCTCTCTCGCTCTGTGGCACCCTCTCTCTCGCTCTGTGGCGCCCTCTCTCGCTCTGTGGTGCCCTCTCTCTCTCTCTCTCTCGCTCTGTGGTGCCCTCTCTCTCTCTCGCTCTGTGGCACCCTCTCTCTCGCTCTGTGGTGCCCTCTCTCTCGCTCTGTGGTGCCCTCTCTCTCGCTCTGTGGCGCCCTCTCTCTCGCTCTGTGGCGCCCTCTCTCTCGCTCTGTGGCGCCCTCTCTCTCTCGCTCTGTGGTGCCCTCTCTCTCTCGCTCTGTGGCGCCCTCTCTCTCTCTATCTCTGTGGCGCCCTCTCTCTCTCTCTGTGGCGCACTCTCTCTCTCTCTGTGGCGCCCTCACTCTCTCTGTGGTGCCCTCTCTCTCTCTGTGTCGCCCTCTCTCTCTCTGTCGCCCTCTCTCTCTCTGTGTCACCCCCTCTCTCTCTGTGTCGCCCTCTCTCTGTGTCGCCCTCTCTCTGTGTAGCTCTCTTTCTCTCTCTCTCTCTCTCTCTCTCTCTCTCTCTGTGTCGCCCTCTATCTCTCTGTGTCACCCTCTCTCTCTCTCTCTGTCGCCCTCTCTCTCTCTCTCTCTCTCTCTCTCTCTCTCTCTGTCGCCCTCTCTCTCTCTGTGTCACCCTCTCTCTGTGTCGCCCTCTCTCTGTGTCGCCCTCTCTCTGTGTCGCCCTCTCTCTCTCTGTGTCGACCTCTCTATCTCTGTGTCGCCCTCTCTCTGTGTCGCCCTCTCTCTGTGTCGCCCTCTCTCTCTCTCTCTCTCTCTGTGGCGCCCTCTCTGTCTCTCTCTGTGGCACCCTCTCTCTCTGTGGCGCACAATCTTGCTCTGTGGCGCCCTCTCTCTCTCTGTGGCGCCCTCTCTCTCTTGCTCTGTGGTGCCCTCTCTCTCTTGCTCTGTGGTGCCCTCTCTCTCTCGCTCTGTGGCGCCCTCTCTCTCTCTGTGGCGCCCTCTTTCTCTCGCTCTGTGGCACCCTCTCTCTCTTGCTCTGTGGCGCCCTCTCTCTCGCTCTGTGGCGCCCTCTCGCTCTCTGTGGCACGCTCTCTCTCTCGCTCTGTGGCACCCTCTTTCTCTCGCTCTGTGTCGCCCTCTCTCTCGCTCTGTGGCTCCCTCTCTCTCTGTGGTGCCCTCTCTCTCGCTCTGTGTCGCCCTCTCTCTCGCTCTGTGGCGCCCTCTCTCTCGCTCTGTGGCACCCTCTCTCTCTCGCTCTGTGGTGCCCTCTCTCTCTCGCTCTATGGCGCCCTCTCTCTCTCGCTCTGTGGCGCCCTCTCTCTCGCTCTGTGGCGCCCTCTCTCTCGCTCTGTGGCACCCTCGCTCTCACTCTGTGGTGCCCTCTCTCGCTCTGTGGCGCCCTCTCTCTCTGTGTCGCCCTCTCTCTCTCTGTGTACCCCTCTCTCTCGCTCTGTGTCGCCCTCTCTCTCGCTCTGTGTCGCCCTCTCTCTCTCTGTGTCGCCCTCTCTCTCTCTCTCTCTCTGTGTCTCCCTCTCTCTCGCTCTGTGGCTCCCTCTCTCTCTGTGGCACCCTCTTTCTCTCTCTCTGTGGCGCCCTCTCTCTCTGTGGCATCCTCTCTCTCTCTGTGGAGCCCTCTCTCTCTGTGTCACCCTCTCTCTCTCTGTGTCACCCTCTCTCTCTCTGTGTCGCCCTCTCTCTCTCTCTGTGGCGCCTTCTCTCTCTCGCTCTGTGGCGCCCTCTCTCGCTCTGTGGCGCCCTCTCTCGCTCTGTGGCGCCCTCTCTTGCTCTGTGGCGACCTTTCTCTCTCGCTCTGCGGTGCCCTCTCTCTCTCTCTGTGGCGCGCTCTCTCTCTTGCTCTGTGGCACCCTCTTTCTCTCGCTCTGTGGCGCCCTCTCTCTATCTCTCTGGCGCCCTCTCTCTGTGGCACCCTCTCTCTCGCTCTGTGGCGCCCTCTCTCTCGCTCTGTGGCGCCCTCTCTCTCGCTCTGTGGCACCCCCTCTCTCGCTCTGTGGCGCCCTCTCTCGCTCTGTGGTGCCCTCTCTCTCTCTCTCGCTCTGTGGCACCCTCTCTCTCGCTCTGTGGTGCCCTCTCTCTCGCTCTGTGGCGCCCTCTCTCTCGCTCTGTGGCGCCCTCTCTCTCTCTCTCTCTGTGTTGCCCTCTCTCTCTCTGTGTCACCCTCTCTCTCTCTCTCTCTCTCTCTCTCTCTCTGTGTCTCCCTCTCTCTCGCTCTGTGGCGCCCTCTCTCTCTCTGCGGCACCCTCTCTCTCTCTCTCTCTCTGTGGCGCCGTCTCTCTCTGTGGCGCCCTCTCTCTCTCTATCTCTGTGGCGCCATCTCTCTCTCTCTCTCTCTCTCTGTGGCGCACTCTCTCTCTCTCTGTGTCGCCCTCTCTCTGTGTCGCCCTCTCTCTGTGTCGCCCTCTCTCTCTCTGTGTCGACCTCTCTCTCTCTGTGTCGCCCTCTCTCTGTGTCGCCCTCTCTCTGTGTCGCCCTCTCTCTCTCTCTCTCTCTCTCTCTGTGGCGCCCTCTCTGTCTCTCTCTGTGGCACCCTCTCTCTCTCTGTGGCGCCCTCTCTCGCTCTGTGGCGCCCTCTCTCGCTCTGTGGCGCACAATCTTGCTCTGTGGCGCCCTCTCTCTCTCTGTGGCGCCCTCTCTCTCTCGCTCTGTGGTGCCCTCTCTTTCTCGCTCTGTGGCGCCCTCTCTCTCTCTGTGGCGCCCTCTTTCTCTCGCTCTGTGGCACCCTCTCTCTCTTGCTCTGTGGCGCCCTCTCTCTCGCTCTGTGGCGCCCTCTCTCTCGCTCTGTGGCGCCCTCTCTCTCGCTCTGTGGCGCCCTCAATCTCTCGCTCTGTGGCGCCCTCTCTCTCTCTGTGTCGCCCTCTCTCTCTCTGTGTCGCCCTCTCTCTCTCTGTGTTGCCCTCTCTTTCTCTGTGTCGCCCTCTCTCTCTCTCTGTGGCGCCCTCTCTGTCTCTCTCTGTGGCACCCTTTCTCTCTCTGTGGCGCCCTCTCTCGCTCTGTGGCGCCATTTCTCGCTCTGTGGCGCCCTCTCTTGCTCTGTGGCGCCCTCTCTCGCTCTGTGGCGCACAATCTGGCTCTGTGGCGCCCTCTCTCTCTCTGTGGCGCTCTCTCTCGCTCTGTGGTGCCCTCTCTCTCTCGCTCTGTGGCGCCCTCTCTCTCTCTGTGGCGCCCTCTTTCTCACGCTCTGTGGCACCCTCTCTCTCTCGCTCTGTGGCGCCCTCTCTCTCGCTCTGTGGTGCCCTCTCTCTCGCTCTGTGGCGCCCTCTCTCTCGCTCTGTGGCGCCCTCTCTCTCGCTCTGTGGCGCCCTCTCTCTCGCTCTGTGGCGCCCTCTCTCTCGCTCTGTGGCGCCCTCTCTCTCGCTCTGTGGCGCCCTCTTTCGCTCTGCTGTGCCCTCTCTCTCGCTCTGTGGCGCCATCTCTCGCTCTGTGGCGCCCTCTCTCTCTCTCTGTGGCGCCCTCTCTCTCTCTCTCTGTGGCGCCCTCTCTCTCTGTGGCGCCCTCTCTCTCTCTCTCTCTCTCTGTGGCACCCTCTCTCTCTCTCTCTGTGGCGCCCTCTCTCTCTCTCTCTCTGTGGCGCCCTCTCTCTCTGTGGCGCCCTCTCTCTCTGTGGCGCCCTCTCTCTCTCTGTGGCGCCCTCTCTCTCTCTCTCTGTGGCGCCCTCTCTCTCTCTCTCTCTGTGGCACCCTCTCTCTCTCTGTGTGGCACCCTCTCTCTCTCTGTGGTGCCCTCTCTCTCTCTGTGGCACCCCTCTCTCTCTGTGTTGCCCTCTCTCTCTCTGTGTCGCCCTCTCTCTCTCTGTGGCGCCCTCTCTCTCTCTCTGTGGCACCCTCTCTCTCTCTGTGGTGCCCTCTCTCTCTCTCTGTGGCGCCCTCTCTCTCTCTCTCTGTGGCGCCTTCTCTCTCTCGCTCTGTGGCGCCCTCTCTCACTCTGTGGCGCCCTCTCTCGCTCTGTGGCGCCCTCTCTCGCTCTGTGGCGCCCTCTCTTGCTCTGTGGTGACCTTTCTCTCTCGCTCTGTGGTGCCCTCTCTTTCTCTCTGTGGCGCCCTCTCCCTCTCGCTCTGTGGCACCCTCTTTCTCTCGCTCTGTGGCGCCCTCTCTCTCGCTCTCTGGTGCCCTCTCTCTCTGTGGCGCCCTCTCTCTCGCTCTGTGGCGCCCTCTCTCTCTCTGTGTTGCCCTCTCTTTCTCTGTGTCGCCCTCTCTCTCTCTCTGTGGCGCCCTCTCTGTCTCTCTCTGTGGCACCCTTTCTCTCTCTGTGGCGCCCTCTCTCGCTCTGTGGCGCCCTCTCTCGCTCTGTGGCGCCCTCTCTCGCTCTGTGGCGCACAATCTTGCTCTGTGGCGCCCTCTCTCTCTCTGTGGCGCTCTCTCTCGCTCTGTGGTGCCCTCTCTCTCTCGCTCTGTGGCGCCCTCTCTCTCGCTCTGTGGCGCCCTCTCTCTCTCGCTCTGTGGCGCCCTCTCTCTCGCTCTGTGGCGCCCTCTCTCTCGCTCTGTGGCGCCCTCTCTCTCGCTCTGTGGCGCCCTCTCTCTCGCTCTGTGGCGCCCTCTCTCTCACTCTGTGGCGCCCTCTCTCTCGCTCTGTGGCGCCCTCTTTCGCTCTGCTGTGCCCTCTCTCTCGCTCTGTGGCGCCATCTCTCGCTCTGTGGCGCCCTCTCTCTCTCTCTGTGGCGCCCTCTCTCTCTCTCTCTCTGTGGCGCCCTCTCTCTCTGTGGCGCCCTCTCTCTCTCTCTCTCTGTGGCACCCTCTCTCTCTCTCTGTGGCACCCTCTCTCTCTCTCTCTCTCTGTGGCGCCCTCTCTCTCTCTCTGTGGCGCCCTCTCTCTCTCTCTCTGTGGCGCCCTCTCTCTCTGTGGCGCCCTCTCTCTCTCTGTGGCGCCCTCTCTCTCTCTCTCTCTCTGTGGCACCCTCTCTCTCTCTGTGTGGCACCCTCTCTCTCTCTGTGGTGCCCTCTCTCTCTCTGTGGCACCCCTCTCTCTCTGTGTTGCCCTCTCTCTCTCTGTGTCGCCCTCTCTCTCTCTGTGGCGCCCTCTCTCTCTCTCTCTCTGTGGCACCCTCTCTCTCTCTGTGGTGCCCTCTCTCTCTCTCTGTGGCGCCCTCTCTCTCTCTCTCTGTGGCGCCTTCTCTCTCTCGCTCTGTGGCGCCCTCTCTCGCTCTGTGGCGCCCTCTCTCGCTCTGTGGCGCCCTCTCTTGCTCTGTGGCGACCTTTCTCTCTCGCTCTGTGGTGCCCTCTCTCTCTCTCTGTGGCACGCTCTCCCTCTCGCTCTGTGGCACCCTCTTTCTCTCGCTCTGTGGCGCCCTCTCTCTCGCTCTGTGGCACCCTCTCTCTCGCTCTGTGGCACCCTCTCTCTCGCTCTGTGGCGCCCTCTCTCGCTCTGTGGTGCCCTCTCTCTCTCTCTCGCTCTGTGGTGCCCTCTCTCTCTCTCGCTCTGTGGCACCCTCTCTCTCGCTCTGTGGTGCCCTCTCTCTCGCTCTGTGGTGCCCTCTCTCTCGCTCTGTGGTGCCCTCTCTCTCGCTCTGTGGCGCCCTCTCTCTCGCTCTGTGGTGCCCTCTCTCTCTCGCTCTGTGGTGCCCTCTCTCTCTCGCTCTGTGGTGCCCTCTCTCTCTCTCTGTGGCACGCTCTCCCTCTCGCTCTGTGGCACCCTCTTTCTCTCGCTCTGTGGCGCCCTCTCTCTCGCTCTGTGGCACCCTCTCTCTCGCTCTGTGGCACCCTCTCTCTCGCTCTGTGGCGCCCTCTCTCGCTCTGTGGTGCCCTCTCTCTCTCTCTCGCTCTGTGGTGCCCTCTCTCTCTCTCGCTCTGTGGCACCCTCTCTCTCGCTCTGTGGTGCCCTCTCTCTCGCTCTGTGGTGCCCTCTCTCTCGCTCTGTGGTGCCCTCTCTCTCGCTCTGTGGCGCCCTCTCTCTCGCTCTGTGGTGCCCTCTCTCTCTCGCTCTGTGGTGCCCTCTCTCTCTCGCTCTGTGGCGCCCTCTCTCTCTCTATCTCTGTGGCGCCCTCTCTCTCTCTCTGTGGCGCACTCTCTCTCTCTCTGTGGCGCCCTCACTCTCTCTGTGGTGCCCTCTCTCTCTCTGTGTCGCCCTCTCTCTCTCTGTCGCCCTCTCTCTCTCTGTGTCACCCCCTCTCTCTCTGTGTCGCCCTCTCTCTGTGTCGCCCTCTCTCTGTGTAGCTCTCTTTCTCTCTCTCTCTCTCTCTCTCTCTCTCTCTCTCTGTGTCGCCCTCTATCTCTCTGTGTCGCCCTCTCTCTCTCTCTCTGTCGCCCTCTCTCTCTCTCTCTCTCTCTCTCTGTCGCCCTCTCTCTCTCTGTGTCGCCCTCTCTCTGTGTCGCCCTCTCTCTGTGTCGCCCTCTCTCTGTGTCGCCCTCTCTCTCTCTGTGTCGACCTCTCTCTCTCTGTGTCGCCCTCTCTCTGTGTCGCCCTCTCTCTGTGTCGCCCTCTCTCTCTCTCTCTCTCTCTCTGTGGCGCCCTCTCTGTCTCTCTCTGTGGCACCCTCTCTCTCTGTGGCGCACAATCTTGCTCTGTGGCGCCCTCTCTCTCTCTGTGGCGCCATCTCTCTCTTGCTCTGTGGTGCCCTCTCTCTCTTGCTCTGTGGTGCCCTCTCTCTCTCGCTCTGTGGCGCCCTCTCTCTCTCTGTGGCGCCCTCTTTCTCTCGCTCTGTGGCACCCTCTCTCTCTTGCTCTGTGGCGCCCTCTCTCTCGCTCTGTGGCGCCCTCTCGCTCTCTGTGGCACGCTCTCTCTCTCGCTCTGTGGCACCCTCTTTCTCTCGCTCTGTGTCGCCCTCTCTCTCGCTCTGTGGCTCCCTCTCTCTCTGTGGTGCCCTCTCTCTCGCTCTGTGTCGCCCTCTCTCTCGCTCTGTGGCGCCCTCTCTCTCGCTCTGTGGCACCCTCTCTCTCTCGCTCTGTGGTGCCCTCTCTCTCTCGCTCTATGGCGCCCTCTCTCTCTCGCTCTGTGGCGCCCTCTCTCTCGCTCTGTGGCGCCCTCTCTCTCGCTCTGTGGCACCCTCTCTCTCACTCTGTGGTGCCCTCTCTCGCTCTGTGGCGCCCTCTCTCTCTGTGTCGCCCTCTCTCTCTCTGTGTACCCCTCTCTCTCGCTCTGTGTCGCCCTCTCTCTCGCTCTGTGTCGCTATCTCTCTCTCTGTGTCGCCCTCTCTCTCTCTCTCTCTCTGTGTCTCCCTCTCTCTCGCTCTGTGTTTCCCTCTCTCTCTGTGGCACCCTCTTTCTCTCTCTCTGTGGCGCCCTCTCTCTCTGTGGCATCCTCTCTCTCTCTGTGGAGCCCTCTCTCTCTGTGTCACCCTCTCTCTCTCTGTGTCACCCTCTCTCTCTCTGTGTCGCCCTCTCTCTCTCTCTGTGGCGCCTTCTCTTTCTCTCTCTGTGGCGCCTTCTCTCTCTCGCTCTGTGGCGCCCTCTCTCGCTCTGTGGCGCCCTCTCTCGCTCTGTGGCGCCCTCTCTTGCTCTGTGGCGACCTTTCTCTCTCGCTCTGCGGTGCCCTCTCTCTCTCTCTGTGGCGCGCTCTCTCTCTTGCTCTGTGGCACCCTCTTTCTCTCGCTCTGTGGCGCCCTCTCTCTATCTCTCTGGCGCCCTCTCTCTGTGGCACCCTCTCTCTCGCTCTGTGGCGCCCTCTCTCTCGCTCTGTGGCACCCCCTCTCTCGCTCTGTGGCGCCCTCTCTCGCTCTGTGGTGCCCTCTCTCTCTCTCTCGCTCTGTGGCACCCTCTCTCTCGCTCTGTGGTGCCCTCTCTCTCGCTCTGTGGCGCCCTCTCTCTCGCTCTGTGGCGCCCTCTCTCTCTCTCTCTCTGTGTTGCCCTCTCTCTCTCTGTGTCACCCTCTCTCTCTCTCTCTCTCTCTCTCTCTCTCTCTCTCTCTCTCTGTGTCTCCCTCTCTCTCGCTCTGTGGCGCCCTCTCTCTCTCTGTGGCACCCTCTCTCTCTCTCTCTCTCTGTGGCGCCGTCTCTCTCTGTGGCGCCCTCTCTCTCTCTATCTCTGTGGCGCCCTCTCTCTCTCTCTCTCTCTCTCTCTCTCTGTGGCGCACTCTCTCTCTCTCTGTGTCGCCCTCTCTCTGTGTCGCCCTCTCTCTGTGTCGCCCTCTCTCTCTCTGTGTCGACCTCTCTCTCTCTGTGTCGACCTCTCTCTCTCTGTGTCGCCCTCTCTCTGTGTCGCCCTCTCTCTGTGTCGCCCTCTCTCTCTCTCTCTCTCTCTCTCTGTGGCGCCCTCTCTGTCTCTCTCTGTGGCACCCTCTCTCTCTCTGTGGCGCCCTCTCTCGCTCTGTGGCGCCCTCTCTCGCTCTGTGGCGCACAATCTTGCTCTGTGGCGCCCTCTCTCTCTCTGTGGCGCCCTCTCTCTCTCGCTCTGTGGTGCCCTCTCTTTCTCGCTCTGTGGCGCCCTCTCTCTCTCTGTGGCGCCCTCTTTCTCTCGCTCTGTGGCACCCTCTCTCTCTCGCTCTGTGGCGCCCTCTCTCTCGCTCTGTGGCGCCCTCTCTCTCGCTCTGTGGCGCCCTCTCTCTCGCTCTGTGGCGCCCTCAATCTCTCGCTCTGTGGCGCCCTCTCTCTCTCTGTGTCGCCCTCTCTCTCTCTGTGTCGCCCTCTCTCTGTGTTGCCCTCTCTTTCTCTGTGTCGCCCTCTCTCTCTCTCTGTGGCGCCCTCTCTGTCTCTCTCTGTGGCACCCTTTCTCTCTCTGTGGCGCCCTCTCTCGCTCTGTGGCGCCATTTCTCGCTCTGTGGCGCCCTCTCTCGCTCTGTGGCGCCCTCTCTCGCTCTGTGGCGCACAATCTGGCTCTGTGGCGCCCTCTCTCTCTCTGTGGCGCTCTCTCTCGCTCTGTGGTGCCCTCTCTCTCTCGCTCTGTGGCGCACTCTCTCTCTCTCTGTGGCGCCCTCTTTCTCACGCTCTGTGGCACCCTCTCTCTCTCGCTCTGTGGCGCCCTCTCTCTCGCTCTGTGGCGCCCTCTCTCTCGCTCTGTGGCGCCCTCTCTCTCGCTCTGTGGCGCCCTCTCTCTCGCTCTGTGGCGCCCTCTCTCTCGCTCTGTGGCGCCCTCTCTCTCGCTCTGTGGCGCCCTCTTTCGCTCTGCTGTGCCCTCTCTCTCGCTCTGTGGCGCCATCTCTCGCTCTGTGGCGCCCTCTCTCTCTCTCTGTGGCGCCCTCTCTCTCTCTCTCTGTGGCGCCCTCTCTCTCTGTGGCGCCCTCTCTCTCTCTCTCTCTCTCTGTGGCACCCTCTCTCTCTCTCTCTGTGGCGCCCTCTCTCTCTCTCTCTCTGTGGCACCCTCTCTCTCTGTGGCGCCCTCTCTCTCTGTGGCGCCCTCTCTCTTTCTGTGGCGCCCTCTCTCTCTCTCTGTGGCGCCCTCTCTCTCTCTCTCTCTGTGGCACCCTCTCTCTCTCTGTGTGGCACCCTCTCTCTCTCTGTGGTGCCCTCTCTCTCTCTGTGGCACCCCTCTCTCTCTGTGTTGCCCTCTCTCTCTCTGTGTCGCCCTCTCTCTCTCTGTGGCGCGCTCTCTCTCTTGCTCTGTGGCACCCTCTTTCTCTCGCTCTGTGGCGCCCTCTCTCTATCTCTCTGGCGCCCTCTCTCTGTGGCACCCTCTCTCTCGCTCTGTGGCGCCCTCTCTCTCGCTCTGTGGCACCCCCTCTCTCGCTCTGTGGCGCCCTCTCTCGCTCTGTGGTGCCCTCTCTCTCTCTCTCGCTCTGTGGCACCCTCTCTCTCGCTCTGTGGTGCCCTCTCTCTCGCTCTGTGGCGCCCTCTCTCTCGCTCTGTGGCGCCCTCTCTCTCTCTCTCTCTGTGTTGCCCTCTCTCTCTCTGTGTCACCCTCTCTCTCTCTCTCTCTCTCTCTCTCTCTCTCTCTCTCTCTCTGTGTCTCCCTCTCTCTCGCTCTGTGGCGCCCTCTCTCTCTCTGTGGCACCCTCTCTCTCTCTCTCTCTGTGGCGCCGTCTCTCTCTGTGGCGCCCTCTCTCTCTCTATCTCTGTGGCGCCCTCTCTCTCTCTCTCTCTCTCTCTCTCTCTGTGGCGCACTCTCTCTCTCTCTGTGTCGCCCTCTCTCTGTGTCGCCCTCTCTCTGTGTCGCCCTCTCTCTCTCTGTGTCGACCTCTCTCTCTCTGTGTCGACCTCTCTCTCTCTGTGTCGCCCTCTCTCTGTGTCGCCCTCTCTCTGTGTCGCCCTCTCTCTCTCTCTCTCTCTCTCTCTGTGGCGCCCTCTCTGTCTCTCTCTGTGGCACCCTCTCTCTCTCTGTGGCGCCCTCTCTCGCTCTGTGGCGCCCTCTCTCGCTCTGTGGCGCACAATCTTGCTCTGTGGCGCCCTCTCTCTCTCTGTGGCGCCCTCTCTCTCTCGCTCTGTGGTGCCCTCTCTTTCTCGCTCTGTGGCGCCCTCTCTCTCTCTGTGGCGCCCTCTTTCTCTCGCTCTGTGGCACCCTCTCTCTCTCGCTCTGTGGCGCCCTCTCTCTCGCTCTGTGGCGCCCTCTCTCTCGCTCTGTGGCGCCCTCTCTCTCGCTCTGTGGCGCCCTCAATCTCTCGCTCTGTGGCGCCCTCTCTCTCTCTGTGTCGCCCTCTCTCTCTCTGTGTCGCCCTCTCTCTGTGTTGCCCTCTCTTTCTCTGTGTCGCCCTCTCTCTCTCTCTGTGGCGCCCTCTCTGTCTCTCTCTGTGGCACCCTTTCTCTCTCTGTGGCGCCCTCTCTCGCTCTGTGGCGCCATTTCTCGCTCTGTGGCGCCCTCTCTCGCTCTGTGGCGCCCTCTCTCGCTCTGTGGCGCACAATCTGGCTCTGTGGCGCCCTCTCTCTCTCTGTGGCGCTCTCTCTCGCTCTGTGGTGCCCTCTCTCTCTCGCTCTGTGGCGCACTCTCTCTCTCTCTGTGGCGCCCTCTTTCTCACGCTCTGTGGCACCCTCTCTCTCTCGCTCTGTGGCGCCCTCTCTCTCGCTCTGTGGCGCCCTCTCTCTCGCTCTGTGGCGCCCTCTCTCTCGCTCTGTGGCGCCCTCTCTCTCGCTCTGTGGCGCCCTCTCTCTCGCTCTGTGGCGCCCTCTCTCTCGCTCTGTGGCGCCCTCTTTCGCTCTGCTGTGCCCTCTCTCTCGCTCTGTGGCGCCATCTCTCGCTCTGTGGCGCCCTCTCTCTCTCTCTGTGGCGCCCTCTCTCTCTCTCTCTGTGGCGCCCTCTCTCTCTGTGGCGCCCTCTCTCTCTCTCTCTCTCTCTGTGGCACCCTCTCTCTCTCTCTCTGTGGCGCCCTCTCTCTCTCTCTCTCTGTGGCACCCTCTCTCTCTGTGGCGCCCTCTCTCTCTGTGGCGCCCTCTCTCTTTCTGTGGCGCCCTCTCTCTCTCTCTGTGGCGCCCTCTCTCTCTCTCTCTCTGTGGCACCCTCTCTCTCTCTGTGTGGCACCCTCTCTCTCTCTGTGGTGCCCTCTCTCTCTCTGTGGCACCCCTCTCTCTCTGTGTTGCCCTCTCTCTCTCTGTGTCGCCCTCTCTCTCTCTGTGGCGCCCTCTCTCTCTCTCTGTGGCACCCTCTCTCTCTCTGTGGTGCCCTCTCTCTCTCTCTGTGGCGCCCTCTCTCTCTCTCTCTGTGGCGCCTTCTCTCTCTCGCTCTGTGGCGCCCTCTCTCACTCTGTGGCGCCCTCTCTCGCTCTGTGGCGCCCTCTCTCGCTCTGTGGCGCCCTCTCTTGCTCTGTGGTGACCTTTCTCTCTCGCTCTGTGGTGCCCTCTCTTTCTCTCTGTGGCGCCCTCTCCCTCTCGCTCTGTGGCACCCTCTTTCTCTCGCTCTGTGGCGCCCTCTCTCTCGCTCTCTGGTGCCCTCTCTCTCTGTGGCGCCCTCTCTCTCGCTCTGTGGCGCCCTCTCTCTCTCTGTGTTGCCCTCTCTTTCTCTGTGTCGCCCTCTCTCTCTCTCTGTGGCGCCCTCTCTGTCTCTCTCTGTGGCACCCTTTCTCTCTCTGTGGCGCCCTCTCTCGCTCTGTGGCGCCCTCTCTCGCTCTGTGGCGCCCTCTCTCGCTCTGTGGCGCACAATCTTGCTCTGTGGCGCCCTCTCTCTCTCTGTGGCGCTCTCTCTCGCTCTGTGGTGCCCTCTCTCTCTCGCTCTGTGGCGCCCTCTCTCTCGCTCTGTGGCGCCCTCTCTCTCTCGCTCTGTGGCGCCCTCTCTCTCGCTCTGTGGCGCCCTCTCTCTCGCTCTGTGGCGCCCTCTCTCTCGCTCTGTGGCGCCCTCTCTCTCGCTCTGTGGCGCCCTCTCTCTCGCTCTGTGGCGCCCTCTCTCTCACTCTGTGGCGCCCTCTCTCTCGCTCTGTGGCGCCCTCTTCGCTCTGCTGTGCCCTCTCTCTCGCTCTGTGGCGCCATCTCTCGCTCTGTGGCGCCCTCTCTCTCTCTCTGTGGCGCCCTCTCTCTCTCTCTCTGTGGCGCCCTCTCTCTCTGTGGCGCCCTCTCTCTCTCTCTCTCTGTGGCACCCTCTCTCTCTCTCTGTGGCGCCCTCTCTCTCTCTCTCTCTGTGGCGCCCTCTCTCTCTTTCTCTGTGGCGCCCTCTCTCTCTCTCTCTCTGTGGCGCCCTCTCTCTCTGTGGCGCCCTCTCTCTCTCTGTGGCGCCCTCTCTCTCTTTTTCTCTCTCTGTGGCACCCTCTCTCTCTCTGTGGTGCCCTCTCTCTCTCTGTGGCACCCCTCTCTCTCTGTGTTGCCCTCTCTCTCTCTGTGTCGCCCTCTCTCTCTCTGTGGCGCCCTCTCTCTCTCTCTCTCTGTGGCACCCTCTCTCTCTCTGTGGTGCCCTCTCTCTCTCTCTGTGGCGCCCTCTCTCTCTCTCTCTGTGGCGCCTTCTCTCTCTCGCTCTGTGGCGCCCTCTCTCGCTCTGTGGCACCCTCTCTCGCTCTGTGGCGCCCTCTCTTGCTCTGTGGCGACCTTTCTCTCTCGCTCTGTGGTGCCCTCTCTCTCTCTCTGTGGCGCGCTCTCCCTCTCGCTCTGTGGCACCCTCTTTCTCTCGCTCTGTGGCGCCCTCTCTCTCGCTCTCTGGTGCCCTCTCTCTCTGTGGCGCCCTCTCTCTCGCTCTGTGGCGCCCTCTCTCTCGCTCTGTGGCACCCTCTCTCTCGCTCTGTGGCGCCCTCTCTCGCTCTGTGGTGCCCTCTCTCTCTCTCGCTCTGTGGTGCCCTCTCTCTCTCTCGCTCTGTGGCACCCTCTCTCTTGCTCTGTGGCGCCCTCTCTCTCGCTCTGTGGTGCCCTCTCTCTCGCTCTGTGGCGCCCTCTCTCTCGCTCTGTGGCGCCCTCTCTCTCGCTCTGTGTCGCCCTCTCTCTCTCTGTGTATCCCTCTCTCTCTCTGTGTTGCCCTCTCTCTCTCTCTGTGTCACCCTCTCTCTCTCTCTCTCTCTCTCTCTCTGTGTCTCCCTCTCTCTCGCTCTGTGGCGCCCTCTCTCTCTCTGTGGCACCCTCTCTCTCTGTGGCGCCCTCTCTCTCTCTATCTCTGTGGCGCCCTCTCTCTCTCTCTCTGTGGCGCACTCTCTCTCTCTCTGTGGCACCCTCTCTCTCTCTGTGTCGCCCTCTCTCTGTGTCGCCCTCTCTCTGTGTCGCCCTCTCTCTGTGTCACCCTCTCTCTCTCTGTGTCGCCCTCTCTCTGTGTCGCCCTCTCTCTGTGTAGCTCTCTTTCTCTCTCTCTCTCTCTCTCTCTGTGTCGCCCTCTATCTCTCTGTGTCACCCTCTCTCTCTCTCTCTGTCGCCCTCTCTCTCTCTCTCTCTCTCTCTCTCTGTCGCCCTCTCTCTCTCTGTGTCACCCTCTCTCTGTGTCGCCCTCTCTCTGTGTCGCCCTCTCTCTCTCTGTGTCGCCCTCTCTCTGTGTCGCCCTCTCTCTGTGTCGCCCTCTCTCTCTCTCTCTCTCTCTCTGTGGCGCCCTCTCTGTCTCTCTCTGTGGCACCCTCTCTCTCTCTGTGGCGCCCTCTCTCGCTCTGTGGCGCCCTCTCTCGCTCTGTGGCGCACAATCTTGCTCTGTGGCGCCCTCTCTCTCTCTGTGGTGCCCTCTCTCTCTCTGTGGTGCCCTCTCTCTCTCGCTCTGTGGTGCCCTCTCTCTCTCGCTCTGTGGCGCCCTCTCTCTCTCTGTGGCGCCCTCTCTCTCGCTCTGTGGCGCCCTCTCGCTCTCTGTGGCACGCTCTCTCTCTCGCTCTGTGGCACCCTCTTTCTCTCGCTCTGTGTCGCCCTCTCTCTCGCTCTGTGGCTCCCTCTCTCTCTCTGTGGTGCCCTCTCTCTCGCTCTGTGGCGCCCTCTCTCTCGCTCTGTGGCGCCCTCTCTCGCTCTGTGGTGCCCTCTCTCTCTCGCTCTGTGGTGCCCTCTCTCTCTCGCTCTGTGGCACCCTCTCTCTCTCTGTGGCGCCCTCTCTCTCGCTCTGTGGCGCCCTCTCTCTCGCTCTGTGGCACCCTCTCTCTCACTCTGTGGTTCCCTCTCTCGCTCTGTGGCGCCCTCTCTCTCTGTGTCGCCCTCTCTCTCTCTGTGTACCCCTCTCTCTCTCTCTCTCTCTCTCTCTCTCTCTGTGTCTCCCTCTCTCTCGCTCTGTGGCGCCCTCTCTCTCTGTGGCACCCTCTTTCTCTCTCTCTGTGGCGCCCTCTCTCTCTGTGGCATCCTCTCTCTCTCTGTGGAGCCCTCTCTCTCTGTGTCACCCTCTCTCTCTCTGTGTCACCCTCTCTCTCTCTGTGTCGCTCTCTCTCTCTGTGTCGCCCTCTCTCTCTCTCTCTGTGGCGCCTTCTCTCTCTCTCTCTGTGGCGCCTTCTCTCTCTCGCTCTGTGGCGCCCTCTCTCGCTCTGTGGCGCCCTCTCTCGCTCTGTGGCGCCCTCTCTCGCTCTGTGGCGCCCTCTCTTGCTCTGTGGCGACCTTTCTCTCTCGCTCTGTGGTGCCCTCTCTCTCTCTCTGTGGCGCGCTCTCTCTCTTGCTCTGTGGCACCCTCTTTCTCTCGCTCTGTGGCGCCCTCTCTCTCGCTCTCTGGCGCCCTCTCTCTCTCTGTGGCGCCCTCTCTCTCGCTCTGTGGCGCCCTCTCTCTCGCTCTGTGGCACCCTCTCTCTCGCTCTGTGGCGCCCTCTCTCTCGCTCTGTGGCACCCTCTCTCTCGCTCTGTGGTGCCCTCTCTCTCTCTCGCTCTGTGGTGCCCTCTCTCTCTCTCGCTCTGTGGCACCCTCTCTCTCGCTCTGTGGCGCCCTCTCTCTCGCTCTGTGGCACCCTCTCTCTCTCTCTGTGTTGCCCTCTCTCTCTCTGTGTCACCCTCTCTCTCTCTCTGTGTTGCCCTCTCTCTCTCTGTGTCACCCTCTCTCTCTCTCTCTCTCTCTCTCTCTGTGTCTCCCTCTCTCTCGCTCTGTGGCGCCCTCTCTCTCTCTGTGGCACCCTCTCTCTCTCTCTCTCTCTCTGTGGCGCCCTCTCTCTCTGTGGCGCCCTCTCTCTGTGTCGCCCTCTCTCTGTGTCGCCCTCTCTCTCTCTCTCTCTCTCTCTCTCTCTCTCTCTCTCTGTTGCGCCCTGTCTGTCTCTCTCTGTGGCACCCTCTCTCTCTCTGTGGCACCCTCTCTCGCTCTGTGGCGCCCTCTCTCGCTCTGTGGCGCACAATCTTGCTCTGTGGCGCCCTCTCTCTCTCTGTGGCGCCCTCTCTCTCTCGCTCTGTGGTGCCCTCTCTCTCTCGCTCTGTGGCACCCTCTCTCTCTCTGTGGCGCCCTCTTTCTCTCGCTCTGTGGCGCCCTCTCTCTCGCTCTCTGGCGCCCTCTCTCTCTCTGTGGCGCCCTCTCTCTCGCTCTGTGGCGCCCTCTCTCTCGCTCTGTGGCACCCTCTCTCTCGCTCTGTGGCGCCCTCTCTCTCGCTCTGTGGCACCCTCTCTCTCGCTCTGTGGTGCCCTCTCTCTCTCTCGCTCTGTGGTGCCCTCTCTCTCTCTCGCTCTGTGGCACCCTCTCTCTCGCTCTGTGGCGCCCTCTCTCTCGCTCTGTGGCACCCTCTCTCTCTCTCTGTGTTGCCCTCTCTCTCTCTGTGTCACCCTCTCTCTCTCTCTGTGTTGCCCTCTCTCTCTCTGTGTCACCCTCTCTCTCTCTCTCTCTCTCTCTCTGTGTCTCCCTC
The DNA here is from genome assembly GCF_040206685.1 of Ascaphus truei. Lineage (NCBI taxonomy): Eukaryota > Metazoa > Chordata > Amphibia > Anura > Ascaphidae > Ascaphus > Ascaphus truei. Next base: position 36,099 of record NW_027455480.1, read on the forward strand.
TCTCTCGCTCTGTGGCGCCCTCTCTCTCTCTGTGGCACCCTCTCTCTCTCTCTCTCTCTGTGGCGCCCTCTCTCTCTGTGGCGCCCTCTCTCTGTG
>NW_027455481.1:12500-15000 GCF_040206685.1 Ascaphus truei
TGTGTGTGTGTGTGTGTGTGTGTATGTGTGTGTGTGTGTGTGTGTGTGTGTGTGTGTGTGTGTGTGTGTGTGTGTGTGTGTGTGTGTGTGTGTGTGTGTGTGTGTGTGTGTGTGTGTGTGTATATGGGAGTTGTGTGTGTATGTGTTTGTGTGTGTGTGTGTGTGTAAATGGGAGTGTGTGTGTGTATATGGGAGTGTGTGTGTATATGGGAGTGTGTGTGTTGTGACATAGTCCAAAGATGTTAGGCAGCTTTCTGCCCCATTTTAGAGCAGAAAGTGCAGGAATAGTTAAAAATGATCCGTTCCACAGCTTCCCATTAACTCAGGCAGCTGGATGGAAAATCCAGACCACAGATTACAATGGCTCTAGTTCTCCCTCACCTGCTCTTCTAATCACATGCACAGGTATTTAGAGCAGAGAGGTTTTGCATTTCTCTCTCTCTCCTTAGAGCCTGGAGGCTGGGGGTATCGCTGCTCCCCTGCATCCAGTTCGGGGAGGACGCCCCCTTCAAGTAACAGAACTCTGCTATCCAGGCTGAGAGTGTGTTCACAAGTATGGAGGTGCAGTGAGAGGTGTGTGGGGGAGAAGGGGGTCTGAGACCCATCATGGAGGCAGACTCTGATGGAGTGAGAGCCTTAAGGCAGCTGAGAAGTGCTGCAAAGGGAAAGAAATGCTTGTCTAAAAAGGCAGAGATGAAAGTGAAAACAGAGTTAAGCAAAATGAAGAAACTAAGGAAAAAGAAAGCAGAAAGCAGAGCTGCAAAAATAGAAGAGACTATGAGTAGTTTGTCCTCAGATGAGGCCCCTGAGAGTTCCAATTCCCAAACACAGGGACGGAGTAGCAGTTTGGAGGGAAGCCAAAAGTTATACCTGAGTGAGGGGAGGAAAGATGATGCACCAGTTAACCCCTTTAGTGTCCGGAAGATCCAATACTACTCCCCAGTGAGCAGCTGGAGCAGCAAAGGGTGGGTCTCGCAAACACAGGCCCCTGAGACCAGCAGTGCAGAGATGCAAGAAACAGCAGCTCACACCCCTGAGCATGGTGTCCCAGGCACAGACTATGTGATTAGTGAGACCTCACTGTCAGAAAGCAATCTGGGTGATACAAACAATGCAGAAGTGGTCATATCACAGAGCAGCCAGAGTGCAGAAAATACTGCAGAACTGGCACTACCAGAGGGCAGCCAGAGTGTTGCAAACACTGCAGAAGTTGCATCATCAGAGGGGTGCCATGAAATCACTGAACCTGCACAAGGGCTACCAATTAGCCTCAAGAAAGCACAACCTGTGCACAGTGCGGGGAGGGAGGAATGCAGAGAGGAGCTGCAGCTGTTACCTGTGCAGCCTCAGGAAAAAACATTACAGAGGAACCACTAGCCACAGATGGTGCAAAACAACAGAGGCCACCAGCAGCCACAGATGGTGCAGCACAGAGGCCACCAGCAGCCACAGACGGTGCAGCCACAGACGGTGCAGCACAGAGGCCACCAGCAGCCACAGACGGTGCAGCACAGAGGCCACCAGCAGCCACAGACGGTGCAGCACAGAGGCCACCAGCAGCCACAGACGGTGCAGCCACAGACGGTGCAGCACAGAGGCCACCAGCAGCCACAGACGGTGCAGCACAGAGGCCACCAGAAGTCACAGACGGTGCAGCACAGAGGCCACCAGCAGCCACAGACGGTGCAGCACAGAGGCCACCAGCAGCCACAGACGGTGCAGCACAGAGGCCACCAGCAGCCACAGACGGTGCAGCACAGAGGCCACCAGCAGCCACAGACGGTGCAGCACAGAGGCCACCAGCAGCCACGGGTGGTGCAGCACAGCGGAGTATCCCTGGAGAAGCTGGAGAGAGACCAGAGAGAGCAGAAGGGTCCGCATGGAGAGGTGCCGGTCCAGGGTCCGGCAGTTACCCCCAGTTTCCAAGCCCCACTGCCAAGCGGATAAATGTGGTGAGACTGCGATACAAAGGTTTTGGGGATATTCCTGATAAATGCTTCATTGGTAAAGCCCTTTTGAAGGAATCTATGGGGTTTGAGGCCTCAGACATTTTTGCTTTCATACACACCCCAGGTAACAGGGAATATGACATAAGCTTCAAAAGGGGGGATTTGCTAGAAGCTTTCTGGCACAGATTTGAGGACTTGAAATTCACACTTCTGTGGAAAGACTTTGTTGCCATCTCTGTAAGTCGTCCTGCAACCAAACTGGTGACTGTAATGTTTCGCAACGAGGCCGTTGCCAAACAAGACATTCTTTATTGGTTGAAAAGACAATGTACTATGCTGTCTGATCTGGAGAAAATAGAGGAGGAGATCTGGGAAGGAGCGTGGGTGTGGACTGGGGGTTGGAGGTGTAAGGTTAAGCTGTGGGAAAGATTTGGTGTGTCTCACCACCTCCCAAATTCCCTCTTCATTGGGGGGGACAGAGGGGTCTGTTTTTACAGTGGCCAGCCCAGGCTTTGCTTCAAATGTGGGTCCAACAGGCATTTGAGTGCGAG
>NW_027455482.1:0-36139 GCF_040206685.1 Ascaphus truei
TCTTCCCTTACTAGTCAACTCTCTCTCCCCTTATACCCACCCTGTCTCACCCTCGTGCGTCCTTCCCCTTACTATCACCTCTGTCACACCCTCTCTCCTCTCCACCTTACTACCACCCTGTCACACACCTCTCAGCGTCTCCACCTTACTATCACCCTGTCACACCCTCTCTCCTCTCCCCTTACTACCACCCTGTCACACCCTCTTCTCCTCCCCTTACTATCACCCTGTCACACCCTCTCTCCTCTCCACCTTACTATCACCCTGTCACACCCTCTCTCCTCTCCACCTTACTATCACCCTGTCACACCCTCTCTCTCCACCTTACTACCACCCTGTCACACCCTCTCTCTCCCCCTTACTATCACCCTGTCACACCCTCTCTCCTCTCCCCCTTACTATCACCCTGTCACACCCTCTCTCCTCCCCCCCTTACTATCACCCTGTCACACCCTCTCTCCTCTCCACCTTACTATCACCCTGTCACACCCTCTCTCCTCTCCACCTTACTATCACCCTGTCACACCCTCTCTCCTCTCCCCCTTACTATCACCCTGTCACACCCTCTCTCCTCTCCACCTTACTACCACCCTGTCACACCCTCTCTCCTCTCCACCTTACTATCACCCTGTCACACCCTCTCTCCACCTTACTATCACCCTGTCACACCCTCTCTCCTCTCCACCTTACTATCACCCTGTCACACCCCTCTCTCCCCCTTACTATCACCCTGTCACACCCTCTCTCCTCTCCACCTTACTATCAACCTGTCACACCCTCTCTCTCCACCTTACTATCACCCTGTCACACCCTCTCTCCTCTCCACCTTACTATCACCCTGTCACACCCTCTCTCCTCTCCCCCTTACTATCACCCTGTCACACCCTCTCTCCTCCCCCCTTACTATCACCCTGTCACACCCTCTCTCCTCTCCACCTTACTATCACCCTGTCACACCCTCTCTCCCCCTTACTATCACCCTGTCACACCCTCTCTCCTCCCCACCTTACTATCACCCTGTCACACCCTCTCTCCTCTCCACCTTACTATCACCCTGTCACACCCTCTCTCCTCCCCCCTTACTATCACCCTGTCACACCCTCTCTCCTCCCCCCCTTACTATCACCCTGTCACACCCTCTCTCCTCTCCACCTTACTATCACCCTGTCACACCCTCTCTCCTCTCCACCTTACTATCACCCCGTCACACCCTCTCTCCTCTCCACCTTACTACCACCCTGTCACACCCTCTCTCCTCCCCACCTTACTATCACCCTGTCACACCCTCTCTCCCCCTTACTACCACCATGTCACACCCTCTCTCCTCTCCACCTTACTATCACCCTGTCACACCCTCTCTCCTCTCCACCTTACTACCACCCTGTCACACCCTCTCTCCTCCCCACCTTACTATCACCCTGTCACACCCTCTCTCCTCCCCACCTTACTATCACCCTGTCACACCCTCTCTCCTCTCCACCTTACTATCACCCTGTCACACCCTCTCTCCTCTCCCCCTTACTATCACCCTGTCACACCCTCTCTCCTCTCCACCTTACTACCACCCTGTCACACCCTCTCTCCTCTCCCCCTTACTATCACCCTGTCACACCCTCTCTCCTCTCCCCCTTACTATCACCCTGTCACACCCTCTCTCCTCTCCACCTTACTACCACCCTGTCACACCCTCTCTCCTCTCCCCCTTACTACCACCCTGTCACACCCTCTCTCCTCTCCCCCTTACTATCACCCTGTCACACCCTCTCTCCTCTCCACCTTACTATCACCCTGTCACACCCTCTCTCCTCTCCACCTTACTATCACCCTGTCACACCCTCTCTCCTCTCCATCTTACTATCACCCTGTCACACCCTCTCTCCTCTCCACCTTACTACCACCCTGTCACACCCTCTCTCCTCTCCACCTTACTATCACCCTGTCACACCCTCTCTCCTCTCCCCCTTACTATCACCCTGTCACACCCTCTCTCCTCTCCACCTTACTACCACCCTGTCACACCCTCTCTCCTCTCCCCCTTACTATCACCCTGTCACACCCTCTCTCCTCTCCCCCTTACTATCACCCTGTCACACCCTCTCTCCTCTCCACCTTACTACCACCCTGTCACACCCTCTCTCCTCTCCCCCTTACTATCACCCTGTCACACCCTCTCTCCTCTCCACCTTACTATCACCCTGTCACACCCTCTCTCCTCTCCACCTTACTACCACCCTGTCACACCCTCTCTCCTCTCCACCTTACTACCACCCTGTCACACCCTCTCTCCTCTCCACCTTACTATCACCCTGTCACACCCTCTCTCCCCCTTACTATCACCCTGTCACACCCTCTCTCCTCTCCACCTTACTATCACCCTGTCACACCCTCTCTCCTCTCCACCTTACTATCACCCTGTCACACCCTCTCTCCACCTTACTATCACCCTGTCACACCCTCTCTCCTCTCCACCTTACTACCACCCTGTCACACCCTCTCTCCTCTCCACCTTACTATCACCCTGTCACACCCTCTCTCCTCTCCACCTTACTGTCACCCTGTCACACCCTCTCTCCTCTCCACCTTACTATCACCCTGTCACACCCTCTCTCCTCTCCCCCTTACTATCACCCTGCCACACCCTCTCTCCTCTCCCCCTTACTATCACCCTGTCACACACTCTCTCCTCTCCCCCTTACTACCACCCTGTCACACACTCTCTCCTCTCCACCTTACTACCACCCTGTCACACCCTCTCTCCTCTCCACCTTACTATCACCCTGTCACACCCTCTCTCCTCTCCACCTTACTATCACCCTGTCACACCCTCTCTCCTCTCCACCTTACTATCACCCTGTCACACCCTCTCTCCTCTCCACCTTACTATCACCCTGTCACACCCTCTCTCCTCTCCCCCTTACTATCACCCTGTCACACCCTCTCTCCACCTTACTATCACCCTGTCACACCCTCTCTCCTCTCCCCCTTACTATCACCCTGTCACACCCTCTCTCCACCTTACTATCACCCTGTCACACCCTCTCTCCTCTCCACCTTACTACCACCCTGTCACACCCTCTCTCCTCTCCACCTTACTGTCACCCTGTCACACCCTCTCTCCTCTCCCCCTTACTATCACCCTGTCACACCCTCTCTCCTCCCCCCTTACTATCACCCTGTCACACCCTCTCTCCTCCCCCCTTACTATCACCCTGTCACACCCTCTCTCCTCTCCACCTTACTATCACCCTGTCACACCCTCTCTCCCCCTTACTATCACCCTGTCACACCCTCTCTCCTCCCCACCTTACTATCACCCTGTCACACCCTCTCTCCTCTCCACCTTACTATCACCCTGTCACACCCTCTCTCCTCTCCACCTTACTATCACCCTGTCACACCCTCTCTCCCCCTTACTATCACCCTGTCACACCCTCTCTCCTCTCCACCTTACTATCACCCTGTCACACCCTCTCTCCTCTCCACCTTACTATCACCCTGTCACACCCTCTCTCCTCTCCATCTTACTATCACCCTGTCACACCCTCTCTCCTCTCCACCTTACTACCACCCTGTCACACCCTCTCTCCTCTCCACCTTACTATCACCCTGTCACACCCTCTCTCCTCTCCCCCTTACTATCACCCTGTCACACCCTCTCTCCTCTCCACCTTACTATCACCCTGTCACACCCTCTCTCCTCTCCACCTTACTACCACCCTGTCACACCCTCTCTCCTCTCCACCTTACTACCACCCTGTCACACCCTCTCTCCTCTCCACCTTACTATCACCCTGTCACACCCTCTCTCCCCCTTACTATCACCCTGTCACACCCTCTCTCCTCTCCACCTTACTATCACCCTGTCACACCCTCTCTCCTCTCCACCTTACTATCACCCTGTCACACCCTCTCTCCTCTCCACCTTACTACCACCCTGTCACACCCTCTCTCCTCTCCACCTTACTATCACCCTGTCACACCCTCTCTCCTCTCCACCTTACTATCACCCTGTCACACCCTCTCTCCCCCTTACTATCACCCTGTCACACCCTCTCTCCTCCCCACCTTACTATCACCCTGTCACACCCTCTCTCCTCTCCACCTTACTATCACCCTGTCACACCCTCTCTCCTCTCCACCTTACTATCACCCTGTCACACCCTCTCTCCTCTCCACCTTACTATCACCCTGTCACACCCTCTCTCCTCTCCCCCTTACTATCACCCTGTCACACCCTCTCTCCTCTCCCCCTTACTATCACCCTGTCACACCCTCTCTCCTCTCCACCTTACTACCACCCTGTCACACCCTCTCTCCTCTCCACCTTACTACCACCCTGTCACACCCTCTCTCCTCCCCACCTTACTATCACCCTGTCACACCCTCTCTCCTCTCCCCCTTACTATCACCCTGTCACACCCTCTCTCCTCTCCACCTTACTACCACCCTGTCACACCCTCTCTCCTCTCCACCTTACTATCACCCTGTCACACCCTCTCTCCCCCTTACTATCACCCTGTCACACCCTCTCTCCTCTCCACCTTACTATCACCCTGTCACACCCTCTCTCCTCCCCACCTTACTATCACCCTGTCACACCCTCTCTCCTCTCCCCCTTACTATCACCCTGTCACACCCTCTCTCCTCTCCACCTTACTATCACCCTGTCACACACTCTCTCCTCTCCACCTTACTATCACCCTGTCACACCCTCTCTCCTCTCCACCTTACTATCACCCTGTCACACCCTCTCGTCTCTCCACCTTACTATCACCCTGTCACACCCTCTCTCCTCTCCACCTTACTATCACCCTGTCACACCCTCTCTCCTCTCCACCTTACTATCACCCTGTCACACCCTCTCTCCTCTCCCCCTTACTATAACCCTGTCACACCCTCTCTCCTCTCCATCTTACTATCACCCTGTCACACCCTCTCTCCTCTCCACCTTACTACCACCCCGTCACACCCTCTCTCCTCTCCACCTTACTATCAACCTGTCACACCCTCTCTCCACCTTACTATCACCCTGTCACACCCTCTCTCCTCTCCACCTTACTATCACCCTGTCACACCCTCTCTCCTCTCCACCTTACTATCACCCTGTCACACCCTCTCTCCTCTCCACCTTACTACCACCCTGTCACACCCTCTCTCCTCTCCCCCTTACTATCACCCTGTCACACCCTCTCTCCCCCTTACTATCACCCTGTCACACCCTCTCTCCTCCCCACCTTACTATCACCCTGTCACACCCTCTCTCCTCTCCACCTTACTACCACCCTGTCACACCCTCTCTCCTCTCCATCTTACTATCATCCTGTAACACCCTCTCTCCCCCTTACTATCACCCTGTCACACCCTCTCTCCTCCCCACCTTACTATCACCCTGTCACACCCTCTCTCCTCTCCACCTTACTACCACCCTGTCACACCCTCTCTCCTCTCCACCTTACTATCACCCTGTCACACACTCTCTCCTCTCCACCTTACTACCACCCTGTCACACCCTCTCTCCTCTCCATCTTACTATCACCCTGTCACACCCTCTCTCCTCTCCACCTTACTACCACCCTGTAACACCCTCTCTCCTCTCCACCTTACTATCACCCTGTCACACCCTCTCTCCTCTCCACCTTACTATCACCCTGTCACACCCTCTCTCCTCTCCACCTTACTATCACCCTGTCACACCCTCTCTCCTCTCCCCCTTACTATCACCCTGTCACACCCTCTCTCCTCTCCCCCTTACTATCACCCTGTCACACCCTCTCTCCTCTCCACCTTACTACCACCCTGTCACACCCTCTCTCCCCCTTACTACCACCCTGTCACACCCTCTCTCCTCTCCCCCTTACTATCACCCTGTCACACACTCTCTCCTCTCCCCCTTACTACCACCCTGTCACACCCTCTCTCCTCTCCACCTTACTATCACCCTGTCACACCCTCTCTCCTCTCCACCTTACTACCACCCTGTCACACCCTCTCTCCTCTCCACCTTACTATCACCCTGTCACACCCTCTCTCCTCTCCACCTTACTATCACCCTGTCACACCCTCTCTCCTCTCCACCTTACTATCACCCTGTCACACCCTCTCTCCTCTCCACCTTACTATCACCCTGTCACACCCTCTCTCCTCTCCACCTTACTACCACCCTGTCACACCCTCTCTCCTCTCCACCTTACTATCACCCTGTCACACCCTCTCTCCTCTCCACCTTACTACCACCCTGTCACACCCTCTCTCCTCTCCACCTTACTATCACCCTGTCACACCCTCTCTCCTCTCCACCTTACTATCACCCCGTCACACCCTCTCTCCTCTCCACCTTACTATCACCCTGTCACACCCTCTCTCCTCTCCACCTTACTATCACCCTGTCACACCCTCTCTCCTCTCCACCTTACTATCACCCTGTCACACCCTCTCTCCTCTCCACCTTACTATCACCCTGTCACACCCTCTCTCCTCTCCACCTTACTATCACCCTGTCACACACTCTCTCCTCCCCCCTTACTATCACCCTGTCACACCCTCTCTCCTCTCCACCTTACTATCACCCTGTCACACCCTCTCTCCCCCTTACTATCACCCTGTCACACCCTCTCTCCTCTCCACCTTACTACCACCCTGTCACACCCTCTCTCCTCCCCACCTTACTATCACCCTGTCACACCCTCTCTCCACCTTACTATCACCCTGTCACACCCTCTCTCCTCTCCACCTTACTACCACCCTGTCACACCCTCTCTCCTCTCCACCTTACTATCACCCTGTCACACCCTCTCTCCTCTCCACCTTACTATCACCCTGTCACACCCTCTCTCCTCTCCACCTTACTATCACCCTGTCACACCCTCTCTCCTCTCCACCTTACTATAACCCTGTCACACCCTCTCTCCTCTCCACCTTACTATCACCCTGTCACACCCTCTCTCCTCTCCACCTTACTATCACCCTGTCACACCCTCTCTCCTCTCCACCTTACTATAACCCTGTCACACCCTCTCTCCTCCCCACCTTACTATCACCCTGTCACACACTCTCTCCTCTCCCCCTTACTATCACCCTGTCACACCCTCTCTCCTCTCCCCCTTACTATCACCCTGTCACACCCTCTCTCCTCTCCACCTTACTGTCACCCTGTCACACCCTCTCTCCTCCCCACCTTACTATCACCCTGTCACACCCTCTCTCCTCTCCACCTTACTATCACCCTGTCACACCCTCTCTCCTCTCCCCCTTACTATCACCCTGTCACACCCTCTCTCCTCTCCACCTTACTATCACCCTGTCACACTCTCTCCTCTCCACCTTACTATCACCCTGTCACACCCTCTCTCCTCTCCACCTTACTATCACCCTGTCACACCCTCTCTCCCCCTTACTATCACCCTGTCACACCCTCTCTCCTCTCCACCTTACTATCACCCTGTCACACCCTCTCTCCTCTCCACCTTACTACCACCCTGTCACACCCTCTCTCCTCTCCACCTTACTACCACCCTGTCACACCCTCTCTCCCCCTTACTATCACCCTGTCACACCCTCTCTCCTCTCCACCTTACTACCACCCTGTCACACCCTCTCTCCTCTCCACCTTACTATCACCCTGTCACACCCTCTCTCCTCTCCCCCTTACTATCACCCTGTCACACCCTCTCTCCTCTCCACCTTACTACCACCCTGTCACACCCTCTCTCCTCTCCCCCTTACTACCACCCTGTCACACCCTCTCTCCTCTCCCCCTTACTATCACCCTGTCACACCCTCTCTCCTCTCCACCTTACTATCACCCTGTCACACCCTCTCTCCTCTCCACCTTACTATCACCCTGTCACACCCTCTCTCCTCTCCACCTTACTATCACCCTGTCACACCCTCTCTCCTCTCCATCTTACTATCACCCTGTCACACCCTCTCTCCTCTCCACCTTACTACCACCCTGTCACACCCTCTCTCCTCTCCACCTTACTATCACCCTGTCACACCCTCTCTCCTCTCCACCTTACTATCACCCTGTCACACCCTCTCTCCTCTCCACCTTACTATCACCCTGTCACACCCTCTCTCCTCTCCACCTTACTATCACCCTGTCACACCCTCTCTCCTCTCCCCCTTACTATCACCCTGTCACACCCTCTCTCCTCTCCACCTTACTATCACCCTGTCACACCCTCTCTCCTCTCCACCTTACTATCACCCTGTCACACCCTCTCTCCTCTCCCCCTTACTATCACCCTGTCACACCCTCTCTCCTCTCCACCTTACTATCACCCTGTCACACCCTCTCGTCTCTCCCCCTTACTATCACCCTGTCACACACTCTCTCCTCTCCACCTTACTATCACCCTGTCACACCCTCTCTCCTCTCCACCTTACTATCACCCTGTCACACCCTCTCTCCTCTCCACCTTACTATCACCCTGTCACACCCTCTCTCCTCTCCCCCTTACTATCACCCTGTCACACCCTCTCTCCTCTCCACCTTACTATCACCCTGTCACACCCTCTCGTCTCTCCCCCTTACTATCACCCTGTCACACCCTCTCTCCTCTCCCCCTTACTATCACCCTGCCACACCCTCTCTCCTCTCCACCTTACTACCACCGTCACACCCTCTCTCCTCTCCACCTTACTATCACCCTGTCACACCCTCTCTCCTCTCCACCTTACTATCACCCTGTCACACCCTCTCTCCTCTCCACCTTACTATCACCCTGTCACACCCTCTCTCCTCCCCACCTTACTATCACCCTGTCACACCCTCTCTCCTCTCCCCCTTACTATCACCCTGTCACACCCTCTCTCCTCTCCACCTTACTACCACCCTGTCACACCCTCTCTCCTCTCCACCTTACTACCACCCTGTCACACCCTCTCTCCTCTCCCCCTTACTACCACCCTGTCACACACTCTCTCCTCTCCACCTTACTATCACCCTGTCACACCCTCTCTCCTCTCCACCTTACTACCACCCTGTCACACACTCTCTCCTCTCCACCTTACTATCACCCTGTCACACCCTCTCTCCTCTCCACCTTACTATCACCCTGTCACACCCTCTCTCCTCTCCACCTTACTACCACCCTGTCACACCCTCTCTCCACCTTACTATCACCCTGTCACACCCTCTCTCCTCTCCACCTTACTATCACCCTGTCACACCCTCTCTCCTCTCCCCCTTACTATCACCCTGTCACACCCTCTCTCCACCTTACTATCACCCTGTCACACCCTCTCTCCTCTCCACCTTACTATCACCATGTCACACCCTCTCTCCTCTCCCCCTTACTATCACCCTGTCACACCCTCTCTCCTCTCCACCTTACTATCACCCTGTCACACCCTCTCTCCTCTCCACCTTACTATCACCCTGTCACACCCTCTCTCCTCTCCACCTTACTACCACCCTGTCACACCCTCTCTCCCCCTTACTATCACCCTGTCACACCCTCTCTCCTCTCCACCTTACTATCACCCTGTCACACCCTCTCTCCTCTCCACCTTACTACCACCCTGTCACACCCTCTCTCCTCTCCACCTTACTATCACCCTGTAACACCCTCTCTCCTCTCCACCTTACTACCACCCTGTCACACCCTCTCTCCTCTCCCCCTTACTATCACCCTGTCACACCCTCTCTCCTCTCCACCTTACTATCACCCTGTCACACCCTCTCTCCTCTCCACCTTACTATCACCCTGTCACACCCTCTCTCCTCTCCACCTTACTACCACCCTGTCACACCCTCTCTCCTCTCCACCTTACTACCACCCTGTCACACCCTCTCTCCTCTCCACCTTACTATCACCCTGTCACACCCTCTCTCCTCTCCATCTTACTATCACCCTGTCACACCCTCTCTCCTCTCCACCTTACTACCACCCTGTCACACCCTCTCTCCTCTCCACCTTACTATCACCCTGTCACACCCTCTCTCCTCTCCACCTTACTATCACCCTGTCACACCCTCTCTCCTCTCCACCTTACTACCACCCTGTCACACCCTCTCTCCCCCTTACTATCACCCTGTCACACCCTCTCTCCTCTCCACCTTACTATCACCCTGTCACACCCTCTCTCCTCTCCACCTTACTGTCACCCTGTCACACACTCTCTCCTCTCCACCTTACTATCACCCTGTCACACCCTCTCTCCTCTCCACCTTACTATCACCCTGTCACACCCTCTCTCCTCTCCACCTTACTATCACCCTGTCACACCCTCTCTCCTCTCCACCTTACTATCACCCTGTCACACCCTCTCTCCTCTCCCCCTTACTATCACCCTGTCACACCCTCTCTCCTCTCCACCTTACTATCACCCTGTCACACCCTCTCTCCTCTCCCCCTTACTATCACCCTGCCACACCCTCTCTCCTCTCCCCCTTACTATCACCCTGTCACACCCTCTCTCCTCTCCACCTTACTATCACCCTGTCACACCCTCTCTCCTCTCCACCTTACTATCACCCTGTCACACCCTCTCTCCTCTCCACCTTACTATCACCCTGTCACACCCTCTCTCCTCTCCCCCTTACTATCACCCTGTCACACCCTCTCTCCTCTCCCCCTTACTATCACCCTGTCACACCCTCTCTCCTCTCCACCTTACTATCACCCTGTCACACCCTCTCTCCTCTCCATCTTACTATCACCCTGTCACACCCTCTCTCCCCCTTACTATCACCCTGTCACACCCTCTCTCCTCTCCACCTTACTATCACCCTGTCACACCCTCTCTCCTCTCCCCCTTACTACCACCCTGTCACACCCTCTCTCCTCTCCACCTTACTATCACCCTGTCACACCTTCTCTCCTCTCCACCTTACTATCACCCTGTCACACCCTCTCTCCTCTCCATCTTACTATCACCCTGTCACACCCTCTCTCCCCCTTACTACCACCCTGTCACACCCTCTCTCCCCCTTACTATCACCCTGTCACACCCTCTCTCCTCTCCACCTTACTATCACCCTGTCACACCCTCTCTCCTCTCCCCCTTACTACCACCCTGTCACACCCTCTCTCCTCTCCACCTTACTATCACCCTGTCACACCCTCTCTCTCCACCTTACTATCACCCTGTCACACCCTCTCTCCTCCCCACCTTACTATCACCCTGTCACACCCTCTCTCCTCTCCACCTTACTATCACCCTGTCACACCCTCTCTCCTCTCCACCTTACTATCACCCTGTCACACCCTCTCTCCTCTCCACCTTACTATCACCCTGTCACACCCTCTCTCCTCTCCACCTTACTATCACCCTGTCACACCCTCTCTCCTCTCCACCTTACTACCACCCTGTCACACCCTCTCTCCCCCTTACTATCACCCTGTCACACCCTCTCTCCTCTCCACCTTACTATCACCCTGTCACACCCTCTCTCCTCTCCACCTTACTACCACCCTGTCACACCCTCTCTCCTCTCCACCTTACTATCACCCTGTAACACCCTCTCTCCTCTCCACCTTACTACCACCCTGTCACACCCTCTCTCCTCTCCCCCTTACTATCACCCTGTCACACCCTCTCTCCTCTCCACCTTACTATCACCCTGTCACACCCTCTCTCCTCTCCACCTTACTATCACCCTGTCACACCCTCTCTCCTCTCCACCTTACTACCACCCTGTCACACCCTCTCTCCTCTCCACCTTACTACCACCCTGTCACACCCTCTCTCCTCTCCACCTTACTATCACCCTGTCACACCCTCTCTCCTCTCCATCTTACTATCACCCTGTCACACCCTCTCTCCTCTCCACCTTACTACCACCCTGTCACACCCTCTCTCCTCTCCACCTTACTATCACCCTGTCACACCCTCTCTCCTCTCCACCTTACTATCACCCTGTCACACCCTCTCTCCTCTCCACCTTACTACCACCCTGTCACACCCTCTCTCCTCTCCACCTTACTATCACCCTGTCACACCCTCTCTCCTCTCCACCTTACTATCACCCTGTCACACCCTCTCTCCTCTCCACCTTACTATCACCCTGTCACACCCTCTCTCCTCTCCCCCTTACTATCACCCTGTCACACCCTCTCTCCTCTCCACCTTACTATCACCCTGTCACACCCTCTCTCCTCTCCACCTTACTATCACCCTGTCACACCCTCTCTCCTCTCCACCTTACTATCACCCTGTCACACCCTCTCTCCTCTCCACCTTACTATCACCCTGTCACACACTCTCTCCTCTCCACCTTACTACCACCCTGTCACACCCTCTCTCCTCTCCACCTTACTATCACCCTGTCACACCCTCTCTCCTCTCCACCTTACTATCACCCTGTCACACCCTCTCTCCTCTCCACCTTACTACCACCCTGTCACACCCTCTCTCCCCCTTACTATCACCCTGTCACACCCTCTCTCCTCTCCACCTTACTGTCACCCTGTCACACACTCTCTCCTCTCCACCTTACTATCACCCTGTCACACCCTCTCTCCTCTCCACCTTACTATCACCCTGTCACACCCTCTCTCCACCTTACTATCACCCTGTCACACCCTCTCTCCTCCCCACCTTACTATCACCCTGTCACACCCTCTCTCCTCTCCACCTTACTACCACCCTGTCACACCCTCTCTCCTCTCCACCTTACTATCACCCTGTCACACCCTCTCTCCTCTCCACCTTACTATCACCCTGTCACACCCTCTCTCCTCTCCACCTTACTATCACCCTGTCACACCCTCTCTCCTCTCCACCTTACTATCACCCTGTCACACCCTCTCTCCCCCTTACTATCACCCTGTCACACCCTCTCTCCTCTCCACCTTACTATCACCCTGTCACACCCTCTCTCCTCTCCCCCTTACTATCACCCTGTCACACCCTCTCTCCTCTCCACCTTACTATCACCCTGTCACACCCTCTCGTCTCTCCCCCTTACTATCACCCTGTCACACCCTCTCTCCTCTCCCCCTTACTATCACCCTGCCACACCCTCTCTCCTCTCCACCTTACTACCACCTGTCACACCCTCTCTCCTCTCCACCTTACTATCACCCTGTCACACCCTCTCTCCTCTCCACCTTACTATCACCCTGTCACACCCTCTCTCCTCTCCACCTTACTATCACCCTGTCACACCCTCTCTCCTCCTCCCACCTTACTATCACCCTGTCACACCCTCTCTCCTCTCCCCCTTACTATCACCCTGTCACACCCTCTCTCCTCTCCACCTTACTACCACCCTGTCACACCCTCTCTCCTCTCCACCTTACTACCACCCTGTCACACCCTCTCTCCTCTCCCCCTTACTACCACCCTGTCACACACTCTCTCCTCTCCACCTTACTATCACCCTGTCACACCCTCTCTCCTCTCCACCTTACTATCACCCTGTCACACCCTCTCTCCTCTCCCCCTTACTATCACCCTGCCACACCCTCTCTCCTCTCCCCCTTACTATCACCCTGTCACACCCTCTCTCCTCTCCACCTTACTATCACCCTGTCACACCCTCTCTCCTCCCACCTTACTATCACCCTGTCACACCCTCTCTCCTCTCCCCCTTACTATCACCCTGTCACACCCTCTCTCCTCTCCACCTTACTACCACCCTGTCACACCCTCTCTCCTCTCCACCTTACTACCACCCTGTCACACCCTCTCTCCTCTCCCCCTTACTACCACCCTGTCACACACTCTCTCCTCTCCCCCTTACTATCACCCTGTCACACCCTCTCTCCTCTCCCCCTTACTATCACCCTGTCACACCCTCTCTCCACCTTACTATCACCCTGTCACACCCTCTCTCCTCTCCACCTTACTATCACCATGTCACACCCTCTCTCCTCTCCCCCTTACTATCACCCTGTCACACCCTCTCTCCTCTCCACCTTACTATCACCCTGTCACACCCTCTCTCCTCTCCACCTTACTATCACCCTGTCACACCCTCTCTCCTCCCCACCTTACTATCACCCTGTCACACCCTCTCTCCTCTCCCCCTTACTATCACCCTGTCACACCCTCTCTCCTCTCCACCTTACTACCACCCTGTCACACCCTCTCTCCTCTCCACCTTACTACCACCCTGTCACACCCTCTCTCCTCTCCCCCTTACTACCACCCTGTCACACACCTCTCTCCTCTCCCCCTTACTATCACCCTGTCACACCCTCTCTCCTCTCCACCCATACTATCACCCTGTCACACCCTTCTCTCCACCTTACTATCACCCTGTCACACCCTCTCTCCTCTCCACCTTACTATCACCATGTCACACCCTCTCTCCTCTCCCCCTTACTATCACCCTGTCACACCCTCTCTCCTCTCCACCTTACTATCACCCTGTCACACCCTCTCTCCTCTCCACCTTACTATCACCCTGTCACACCCTCTCTCCTCTCCACCTTACTACCACCCTGTCACACCCTCTCTCCTCTCCCCTTACTATCACCCTGTCACACACCCTCTCTCCTCTCCACCTTACTATCACCCTGTCACACCCTCTCTCCTCTCCACCTTACTACCACCCTGTCACACCCTCTCTCCTCTCCACCTTACTATCACCCTGTAACACCCTCTCTCCTCTCCACCTTACTACCACCCTGTCACACCCTCTCTCCTCTCCCCCTTACTATCACCCTGTCACACCCTCTCTCCTCTCCACCTTACTATCACCCTGTCACACCCTCTCTCCTCTCCACCTTACTATCACCCTGTCACACCCTCTCTCCTCTCCACCTTACTACCACCCTGTCACACCCTCTCTCCTCTCCACCTTACTACCACCCTGTCACACCCTCTCTCCTCTCCACCTTACTATCACCCTGTCACAACCCTCTCTCCTCTCCATCTTACTATCACCCTGTCACACCCTCTCTCCTCTCCACCTTACTAACCACCCTGTCACACCCTCTCTCCTCTCCACCTTACTATCACCCTGTCACACCCTCTCTCCTCTCCACCTTACTATCACCCTGTCACACCCTCTCTCCTCTCCACCTTACTACCACCCTGTCACACCTCTCTCTCCCCTTACTATCACCCTGTCACACCCTCTCTCCTCTCCACCTTACTATCACCCTGTCACAACCCTCTCTCCTCTCCACCTTACTGTCACCCTGTCACACACTCTCTCCTCTCCCCTTACTATCACCCTGTCACACCCTCTCTCCTCTCCACCTTACTATCACCCTGTCACACCCTCCTCTCCTCTCCCCCTTACTATCACCCTGCCACACCCTCTCTCCTCTCCCCCTTACTATCACCCTGTCCACACCCTCTCTCCTCTCCACCTTACTATCACCCTGTCACACACTCTCTCCTCTCCACCTTACTATCACCCTGTCACACCCTCTCTCCTCTCCCCCTTACTATCACCCTGTCACACCCCTCTCTCCTCTCCACCTTACTATCACCCTGTCACACCCTCTCTCCTCCCCCCCTTACTATCACCCTGTCACACCCTCTCTCCTCTCCACCTTACTACCACCCTGTCACACCCTCTCTCCTCTCCCCCTTACTACCACCCTGTCACACCCCTCTCTCCCCCTTACTATCACCCTGTCACACCCTCTCTCCTCTCCACCTTACTATCACCCTGTCACACCCTCTCTCCTCTCCCCCTTACTACCACCCTGTCACACCCTCTCTCCTCTCCACCTTACTATCACCCTGTCACACCCTCTCTCCACCTTACTATCACCCTGTCACACCCTCTCTCCTCCCCACCTTACTATCACCCTGTCACACCCTCTCTCCTCTCCACCTTACTATCACCCTGTCACACCCTCTCTCCTCTCCACCTTACTATCACCCCTGTCACACCCTCTCTCCTCTCCACCTTACTATCACCCTGTCACACCCTCTCTCCTCTCCACCTTACTACCACCCTGTCACACCCTCTCTCCTCTCCCCCTTACTATCACCCTGTCACACCCTCTCTCCCCCTTACTACCACCATGTCACACCCTCTCTCCTCTCCACCTTACTATCACCCTGTCACATCCCTCTCTCCTCTCCCCCTTACTATCCCCCTGTCACACCCTCTCTCCTCTCCCCTTACTATCACCCTGTCACACCCTCTCTCCTCTCCCCCTTACTATCACCCTGTCACACCCTCTCTCCTCTCCACCTTACTATCACCCTGTCACACCCTCTCTCCTCTCCACCTTACTATCACCCTGTCACACCCTCTCTCCTCTCCCACCTTACTACCACCCTGTCACACCCTCTCTCTCCCCCCTTACTATCACCCTGTCACACCCTCTCTCCTCTCCACCTTACTATCACCCTGTCACACCCTCTCTCCTCTCCACCTTACTACCACCCTGTCACACCCTCTCTCCTCTCCACCTTACTATCACCCTGTAACACCCTCTCTCCTCTCCACCTTACTACCACCCTGTCACACCCTCTCTCCTCTCCCCCTTACTATCACCCTGTCACACCCTCTCTCCTCTCCACCTTACTATCACCCTGTCACACCCTCTCTCCTCTCCACCTTACTATCACCCTGTCACACCCTCTCTCCTCTCCACCTTACTACCACCCTGTCACACCCTCTCTCCTCTCCCACCTTACTATCACCCTGTCACACCCTCTCTCCTCTCCACCTTACTATCACCCTGTCACACCCTCTCTCCTCTCCACCTTACTATCACCCTGTCACACC
The DNA here is from genome assembly GCF_040206685.1 of Ascaphus truei. Lineage (NCBI taxonomy): Eukaryota > Metazoa > Chordata > Amphibia > Anura > Ascaphidae > Ascaphus > Ascaphus truei. Next base: position 16,652 of record NW_027455482.1, read on the forward strand.
CTCTCTCCCCCTTACTATCACCCTGTCACACCCTCTCTCCTCTCCCCCTTACTATCACCCTGTCACACCCTCTCTCCTCTCCACCTTACTACCACCCTGTCACACCCTCTCTCCTATCCACCTTACTATCACCCTGTCACACCCTCTCTCCTCTCCATCTTACTATCACCCTGTCACACCCTCTCTCCTCTCCACCTTACTACCACCCTGTCACACCCTCTCTCCTCTCCACCTTACTATCACCCTGTCACACCCTCTCTCCTCTCCACCTTACTATCACCCTGTCACACCCTCTCTCCTCTCCACCTTACTACCACCCTGTCACACCCTCTCTCCTCTCCACCTTACTATCACCCTGTCACACCCTCTCTCCTCTCCACCTTACTATCACCCTGTCACACCCTCTCTCCTCTCCCCCTTACTATCACCCTGTCACACCCTCTCTCCTCTCCACCTTACTATCACCCTGTCACACCCTCTCTCCTCTCCACCTTACTATCACCCTGTCACACCCTCTCTCCTCTCCCCCTTACTACCACCCTGTCACACACTCTCTCCTCTCCACCTTACTACCACCCTGTCACACCCTCTCTCCTCTCCACCTTACTATCACCCTGTCACACCCTCTCTCCTCTCCACCTTACTATCACCCTGTCACACCCTCTCTCCTCTCCACCTTACTACCACCCTGTCTCACCCTCTCTCCCCCTTACTATCACCCTGTCACACCCTCTCTCCTCTCCACCTTACTATCACCCCTGTCACACACCCTCTCTCCTCTCCACCTTACTACCACCCTGTCACACCCTCTCTCCTCTCCACCTTACTATCACCCTGTCACACCCTCTCTCCTCTCCACCTTACTATCACCCTGTCACACCCTCTCTCCTCTCCACCTTACTATCACCCTGTCACACCCTCTCTCCTCTCCCCCTTACTATCACCCTGTCACACCCTCTCTCCTCTCCACCTTACTATCACCCTGTCACACCCTCTCTCCTCTCCACCTTACTATCACCCGGCCACACCCTCTCTCCTCTCCCCCTTACTATCACCCTGTCACACCCTCTCTCCTCTCCACCTTACTACCACCCTGTCACACCCTCTCTCCCCCTTACTATCACCCTGTCACACCCTCTCCTCCTCCCCACCTTACTATCACCCTGTCACACCCTCTCTCCTCTCCCCCTTACTACCACCCTGTCACACCCTCTCTCCTCTCCACCTTACTATCACCCTGTCACACCCTCTCTCCACCTTACTATCACCCTGTCACACCCTCTCTCCTCCCCACCTTACTATCACCCTGTCACACCCTCTCTCCTCTCCACCTTACTATCACCCTGTCACACCCTCTCTCCTCTCCACCTTACTATCACCCTGTCACACCCCTCTCTCCTCTCCACCTTACTATCACCCTGTCACACCCTCTCTCCTCTCCACCTTACTACCACCCTGTCACACCCTCTCTCCTCTCCCCCTTACTATCACCCTGTCACACACCCTCTCTCCTCTCCCCTTACTATCACCCTGTCACACCCTCTCCTCTCTCCACCTTACTATCACCCTGTCACACCCTCTCTCCTCTCCACCTTACTATCACCCTGTCACACCCTCTCTCCTCTCCACTTACTACCACCCTGTCACACCCTCTCTCCCCCTTACTATCACCCTGTCACACCCTCTCTCCTCTCCACCTTACTATCACCCTGTCACACCCTCTCTCCTCTCCACCTTACTACCACCCTGTCACACCCTCTCTCCTCTCCACCTTACTATCACTCTGTAACACCCTCTCTCCTCTCCACCTTACTACCACCCTGTCACACCCTCTCTCCTCTCCCCCTTACTATCACCCTGTCACACCCTCTCTCCTCTCCACCTTACTATCACCCTGTCACACCCTCTCTCCTCTCCACCTTACTATCACCCTGTCACACCCTCTCTCCTCTCCACCACCTTACTACCACCCTGTCACACCCTCTCTCCTCTCCACCTTACTACCACCCTGTCACACCCTCTCTCCTCTCCACCTTACTATCACCCTGTCACACCCTCTCTCCTCTCCATCTTACTATCACCCTGTCACACCCTCTCTCCTCTCCACCTTACTACCACCCTGTCACACCCTCTCTCCTCTCCACCTTACTATCACCCTGTCACACCCTCTCTCCTCTCCACCTTACTATCACCCTGTCACACCCTCTCTCCTCTCCACCTTACTACCACCCTGTCACACCCTCTCTCCTCTCCACCTTACTATCACCCTGTCACACCCTCTCTCCTCTCCACCTTACTATCACCCTGTCACACCCTCTCTCCTCTCCCCCTTACTATCACCCTGTCACACCCTCTCTCCTCTCCACCTTACTATCACCCTGTCACACCCTCTCTCCTCTCCACCTTACTATCACCCTGTCACACCCTCTCTCCTCTCCCCCTTACTACCACCCTGTCACACCCTCTCTCCTCTCCACCTTACTACCACCCTGTCACACCCTCTCTCCTCTCCACCTTACTATCACCCTGTCACACCTCTCTCCTCTCCACCTTACTATCACCCTGTCACACCCTCTCTCCTCTCCACCTTACTATCACCCTGTCACACCCTCTCTCCTCTCCCCCTTACTATCACCCTGTCACACCCTCTCTCCTCTCCACCTTACTATCACCCTGTCACACCCCTCTCTCCTCTCCACCTTACTATCACCCTGTCACACCCTCTCTCCTCTCCACCTTACTATCACCCTGTCACACCCTCTCTCCTCTCCACCTTACTATCACCCTGTCACACACTCTCTCCTCTCCACCTTACTACCACCCTGTCACACCCTCTCTCCTCTCCACCTTACTATCACCCTGTCACACCCTCTCTCCTCTCCACCTTACTATCACCCTGTCACACCCTCTCTCCTCTCCACCTTACTACCACCCATTCACACCCTCTCTCCCCCTTACTATCACCCTGTCACACCCTCTCTCCTCTCCACCTTACTGTCACCCTGTCACACACTCTCTCCTCTCCACCTTACTATCACCCTGTCACACCCTCTCTCCTCTCCATCTTACTATCACCCTGTCACACCCTCTCTCCTCTCCCCCTTACTACCACCCTGTCACACCCTCTCTCCTCTCCACCTTACTATCACCCTGTCACACCCTCTCTCCTCTCCACCTTACTACCACCCTGTCACACCCCTCTCTCCCCCCTTACTATCACCCTGTCACACCCTCTCTCCTTTCCACCTTACTGTCACCCTGTCACACACTCTCTCCTCTCCACCTTACTATCACCCTGTCACACCCTCTCTCCTCTCCACCTTACTATCACCCTGTCACACCCTCTCTCCTCTCCACCTTACTATCACCCTGTCACACCCTCTCTCCTCTCCACCTTACTATCACCCTGTCACACCCTCTCTCCTCTCCCCCTTACTGTCTCCCTGTCACACCCTCTCTCCTCTCCACCTTACTATCACCCTGTCACACCCTCTCTCCTCTCCACCTTACTATCACCCTGTCACACCCTCTCTCCTCTCCCCCTTACTACCACCCTGTCACACCCTCTCTCCCCCCTTACTATCACCCTGTCACACCCTCTCTCCTCTCCACCTTACTATCACCCTGTCACACCCTCTCTCCTCTCCACCTTACTATCACCCTGTCACACCCTCTCTCCTCTCCACCTTACTATCACCCTGTCACACCCTCTCTCCTCTCCACCTTACTATCACCCTGTCACACCCTCTCTCCTCTCCACCTTACTATCACCCTGTCACACCCTCTCTCCTCCCCACCTTACTATCACCCTGTCACACCCTCTCTCCTCTCCACCTTACTACCACCCTGTCACTCCCTCTCTCCTCTCCACCTTACTATCACCCTGTCACACCCTCTCTCCACCTTACTATCACCCTGTCACACCCTCTCTCCTCCCCACCTTACTATCACCCTGTCACACCCTCTCTCCTCTCCACCTTACTACCACCCTGTCACACCCTCTCTCCTCTCCACCTTACTGTCACCCTGTCACACCCCTCTCTCCTCCCCACCTTACTATCACCCTGTCACACCCTCTCTCCTCCCCACCTTACTATCACCCTGTCACACCCTCTCTCCTCTCCACTTACTGTCACCCTGTCACACCCTCTCTCCTCCCCACCTTACTACCACCCTGTCACACCCTCTCTCCTCCCCACCTTACTATCACCCTGTCACACCCTCTCTCCTCTCCACCTTACTATCACCCTGTCACACCCTCTCTCCTCTCCACCTTACTGTCACCCTGTCACACCCTCTCTCCTCTCCACCTTACTGTCACCCTGTCACACCCTCTCTCCTCTCCACCTTACTATCACCCTGTCACACCCTCTCTCCTCTCCCCCTTACTATCACCCTGTCACACCCTCTCTCCTCTCCCCTTACTATCACCCTGTCACACCCTCTCTCCTCTCCACCTTACTATCACCCTGTCACACCCTCTCTCCTCTCCACCTTACTATCACCCTGTCACACCCTCTCTCCTCTCCCCCTTACTATAACCCTGTCACACACTCTCTCCTCTCCACCTTACTATCACCCTGTCACACCCTCTCTCCTCTCCACCTTACTATCACCCTGTCACACCCTCTCTCCTCTCCCCCTTACTATCACCCTGTCACACCCTCTCTCCTCTCCACCTTACTATCACCCTGTCACACCCTCTCTCCTCTCCCCCTTACTGTCACCCTGTCACACCCTCTCTCCTCTCCACCTTACTATCACCCTGTCACACCCTCTCTCCTCTCCCCCTTACTATCACCCTGTCACACCCTCTCTCCTCTCCCCCCTTACTACCACCCTGTCACACCCTCTCTCCTCTCCACCTTACTATCACCCTGTCACACCCTCTCTCCTCTCCCCCTTACTATCACCCTGTCACACCCTCTCTCCTCTCCACCTTACTATCACCCTGTCACACCCTCTCTCCACCTTACTATCACCCTGTCACACCCTCTCTCCTCTCCACCTTACTATCACCCTGTCACACCCTCTCTCCTCTCCCCCTTACTATCACCCTGTCACACCCTCTCTCCTCTCCACCTTACTATCACCCTGTCACACCCTCTCTCCACCTTACTATCACCCTGTCACACCCTCTCTCCTCTCCACCTTACTATCACCCTGTCACACCCTCTCTCCTCTCCACCTTACTATCACCCTGTCACACCCTCTCTCCTCTCCACCTTACTATCACCCCTGTCACACCCTCTCTCCTCTCCCCCTTACTATCACCCTGTCACACCCTCTCTCCTCTCCACCTTACTATCACCCTGTCACACCCTCTCTCCTCTCACCTTACTATCACCCTGTCACACCCTCTCTCCTCTCCACCTTACTATCACCCTGTCACACCCTCTCTCCTCTCCACCTTACTATCACCCTGTCACACACTCTCTCCTCTCCACCTTACTACCACCCTGTCACACCCTCTCTCCTCTCCACCTTACTATCACCCTGTCACACCCTCTCTCCTCTCCACCTTACTATCACCCTGTCACACCCTCTCTCCTCTCCACCTTACTACCACCCATTCACACCCTCTCTCCCCCTTACTATCACCCTGTCACACCCTCTCCTCCTCTCCACCTTACTGTCACCCTGTCACACACTCTCTCCTCTCCACCTTACTATCACCCTGTCACACCCTCTCTCCTCTCCATCTTACTATCACCCTGTCACACCCTCTCTCCTCTCCCCCTTACTACCACCCTGTCACTACCCTCTCTCCTCTCCACCTTACTATCACCCTGTCACACCCTCTCTCCTCTCCACCTTACTACCACCCTGTCACACCCTCTCTCCCCCTTACTATCACCCTGTCACACCCTCTCTCCTCTCCACCTTACTGTCACCCTGTCCACACACTCTCTCCTCTCCACCTTACTATCACCCTGTCACACCCTCTCTCCTCTCCACCTTACTATCACCCTGTCACACCCTCTCTCCTCTCCACCTTACTACCACCCTGTCACACCCTCTCTCCTCTCCACCTTACTATCACCCTGTCACACCCTCTCTCCTCTCCACCTTACTATCACCCTGTCACACCTCTCTCCCTCTCCACCTTACTATCACCCTGTCACACCCTCTCTCCTCTCCACCTTACTATCACCCTGTCACACCTCTCTCCTCTCCACCTTACTATCACCCTGTCACACCCTCTCTCCTCTCCACCTTACTATCACCCTGTCACACCCTCTCTCCTCTCCACCTTACTATCACCCTGTCACACCCTCTCTCCTCTCCACCTTACTATCACCCTGTCACACACTCTCTCCTCTCCACCTTACTACCACCCTGTCACACCCTCTCTCCTCTCCACCTTACTATCACCCTGTCACACCCTCTCTCCTCTCCACCTTACTATCACCCTGTCACACCTCTCTCCTCTCCACCTTACTACCACCTGTCACCCCTCTCTCCCCCTTACTATCACCCTGTCACACCCTCTCTCCTCTCCACCTTACTGTCACCCTGTCACACCCTCTCTCCTCTCCACCTTACTATCACCCTGTCACACCCTCTCTCCTCTCCCCTTACTATCACCCTGTCACACACCCTCTCTCCACCTTACTATCACCCTGTCACACCCTCTCTCCTCTCCACCTTACTATCACCCTGTCACACCCTCTCTCCTCTCCACCTTACTACCACCCTGTCACACCCTCTCTCCTCTCCACCTTACTATCACCCTGTCACACCCTCTCTCCTCTCCACCTTACTATCACCCTGTCACACCCTCTCTCCTCTCCACCTTACTATCACCCTGTCACACCCCTCTCTCCACCTTACTATCACCCTGTCACACCCTCTCTCCCCCTTACTATCACCCTGTCACACCCTCTCTCCTCTCCACCTTACTATCACCCTGTCACACCCTCTCTCCTCTCCCCCTTACTATCACCCTGTCACACCCTCTCTCCTCTCCACCTTACTATCACCCTGTCACACCCTCTCGTCTCTCCCCCTTACTATCACCCTGTCACACCCTCTCTCCTCTCCCCCTTACTATCACCTCCTGCCACACCCTCTCTCCTCTCCACCTTACTACCACCGTCACACCCTCTCTCCTCTCCACCTTACTATCACCCTGTCACACCCTCTCTCCTCTCCACCTTACTATCACCCTGTCACACCCTCTCTCCTCTCCACCTTACTATCACCCTGTCACACCCTCTCTCCTCCCCACCTTAATATCACCCTGTCACACCCTCTCTCCTCTCCCCCTTACTATCACCCTGTCACACCCTCTCTCCTCTCCACCTTACTACCACCCTGTCACACCCTCTCTCCTCTCCACCTTACTACCACCCTGTCACACCCTCTCTCCTCTCCCCCTTACTACCACCCTGTCACACACTCTCTCCTCTCCACCTTACTATCACCCTGTCACACCCTCTCTCCTCTCCACCTTACTATCACCCTGTCACACCCTCTCTCCTCTCCCCCTTACTATCACCCTGCCACACCCTCTCTCCTCTCCCCCTTACTATCACCCTGTCACACCCTCTCTCCTCTCCACCTTACTATCACCCTGTCACACCCTCTCTCCTCCCCACCTTACTATCACCCTGTCACACCCTCTCTCCTCTCCCCCTTACTATCACCCTGTCACACCCTCTCTCCTCTCCACCTTACTATCCACCCTGTCACACCCTCTCTCCTCTCCACCTTACTACCACCCTGTCACACCCTCTCTCCTCTCCCCCTTACTACCACCCTGTCACACACTCTCTCCTCTCCCCCTTACTATCACCCTGTCACACCCTCTCTCCTCTCCCCCTTACTATCACCCTGTCACACCCTCTCTCCACCTTACTATCACCCTGTCACACCCTCTCTCCTCTCCACCTTACTATCACCATGTCACACCCTCTCTCCTCTCCCCCTTACTATCACCCTGTCACACCCTCTCTCCTCTCCACCTTACTATCACCCTGTCACACCCTCTCTCCTCTCCACCTTACTATCACCCTGTCACACCCTCTCTCCTCCCACCTTACTATCACCCTGTCACACCCTCTCTCCTCTCCCCCTTACTATCACCCTGTCACACCCTCTCTCCTCTCCACCTTACTACCACCCTGTCACACCCTCTCTCCTCTCCACCTTACTACCACCCTGTCACACCCTCTCTCCTCTCCCCCTTACTACCACCCTGTCACACACTCTCTCCTCTCCCCCTTACTATCACCCTGTCACACCCTCTCTCCTCTCCCCCTTACTATCACCCTGTCACACCCTCTCTCCACCTTACTATCACCCTGTCACACCCTCTCTCCTCTCCACCTTACTATCACCATGTCACACCCTCTCTCCTCTCCCCCTTACTATCACCCTGTCACACCCTCTCTCCTCTCCACCTTACTATCACCCTGTCACACCCTCTCTCCTCTCCACCTTACTATCACCCTGTCACACCCTCTCTCCTCTCCACCTTACTACCACCCTGTCACACCCTCTCTCCCCCTTACTATCACCCTGTCACACCCTCTCTCCTCTCCACCTTACTATCACCCTGTCACACCCTCTCTCCTCTCCACCTTACTACCACCCTGTCACACCCTCTCTCCTCTCCACCTTACTATCACCCTGTAACACCCTCTCTCCTCTCCACCTTACTACCACCCTGTCACACCCTCTCTCCTCTCCCCCTTACTATCACCCTGTCACACCCTCTCTCCTCTCCACCTTACTATCACCCTGTCACACCCTCTCTCCTCTCCACCTTACTATCACCCTGTCACACCCTCTCTCCTCTCCACCTTACTACCACCCTGTCACACCCTCTCTCCTCTCCACCTTACTACCACCCTGTCACACCCTCTCTCCTCTCCACCTTACTATCACCCTGTCACACCCTCTCTCCTCTCCATCTTACTATCACCCTGTCACACCCTCTCTCCTCTCCACCTTACTACCACCCTGTCACACCCTCTCTCCTCTCCACCTTACTATCACCCTGTCACACCCTCTCTCCTCTCCACCTTACTATCACCCTGTCACACCCTCTCTCCTCTCCACCTTACTACCACCCTGTCACACCCTCTCTCCCCCTTACTATCACCCTGTCACACCCTCTCTCCTCTCCACCTTACTATCACCCTGTCACACCCTCTCTCCTCTCCACCTTACTGTCACCCTGTCACACACTCTCTCCTCTCCCCCTTACTATCACCCTGTCACACCCTCTCTCCTCTCCACCTTACTATCACCCTGTCACACCCTCTCTCCTCTCCCCCTTACTATCACCCTGCCACACCCCGCTCTCCTCTCCCCTTACTATCACCCTGTCACACCCTCTCTCCTCTCCACCTTACTATCACCCTGTCACACACTCTCTCCTCTCCACCTTACTATCACCCTGTCACACCCTCTCTCCTCTCCCCCTTACTATCACCCTGTCACACCCTCTCTCCTCTCCACCTTACTATCACCCTGTCACACCCTCTCTCCTCCCCCCCTTACTATCACCCTGTCACACCCTCTCTCCTCTCCACCTTACTACCACCCTGTCACACCCTCTCTCCTCTCCCCCTTACTACCACCCTGTCACACCCTCTCTCCCCCTTACTATCACCCTGTCACACCCTCTCTCCTCTCCACCTTACTATCACCCTGTCACACCCTCTCTCCTCTCCCCCTTACTACCACCCTGTCACACCCTCTCTCCTCTCCACCTTACTATCACCCTGTCACACCCTCTCTCCACCTTACTATCACCCTGTCACACCCTCTCTCCTCCCCACCTTACTATCACCCTGTCACACCCTCTCTCCTCTCCACCTTACTATCACCCTGTCACACCCTCTCTCCTCTCCACCTTACTATCACCCTGTCACACCCTCTCTCCTCTCCACCTTACTATCACCCTGTCACACCCTCTCTCCTCTCCACCTTACTACCACCCTGTCACACCCTCTCTCCTCTCCCCCTTACTATCACCCTGTCACACCCTCTCTCCCCCTTACTACCACCATGTCACACCCTCTCTCCTCTCCACCTTACTATCACCCTGTCACACCCTCTCTCCTCTCCCCCTTACTATCCCCCTGTCACACCCTCTCTCCTCTCCCCCTTACTATCACCCTGTCACACCCTCTCTCCTCTCCCCCTTACTATCACCCTGTCACACCCTCTCTCCTCTCCACCTTACTATCACCCTGTCACACCCTCTCTCCTCTCCACCTTACTATCACCCTGTCACACCCTCTCTCCTCTCCACCTTACTACCACCCTGTCACACCCTCTCTCCCCCTTACTATCACCCTGTCACACCCTCTCTCCTCTCCACCTTACTATCACCCTGTCACACCCTCTCTCCTCTCCACCTTACTACCACCCTGTCACACCCTCTCTCCTCTCCACCTTACTATCACCCTGTAACACCCTCTCTCCTCTCCACCTTACTACCACCCTGTCACACCCTCTCTCCTCTCCCCCTTACTATCACCCTGTCACACCCTCTCTCCTCTCCACCTTACTATCACCCTGTCACACCCTCTCTCCTCTCCACCTTACTATCACCCTGTCACACCCTCTCTCCTCTCCACCTTACTACCACCCTGTCACACCCTCTCTCCTCTCCACCTTACTATCACCCTGTCACACCCTCTCTCCTCTCCACCTTACTATCACCCTGTCACACCCTCTCTCCTCTCCACCTTACTATCACCCTGTCACACCCTCTCTCCCCTTACTATCACCCTGTCACACCCTCTCTCCTCTCCCCTTACTATCACCCTGTCACACCCTCTCTCCTCTCCACCTTACTACCACCCTGTCACACCCTCTCTCCTCTCCACCTTACTATCACCCTGTCACACCCTCTCTCCTCTCCATCTTACTATCACCCTGTCACACCCTCTCTCCTCTCACCTTACTACCACCCTGTCACACCCTCTCTCCTCTCCACCTTACTATCACCCTGTCACACCCTCTCTCCTCTCCACCTTACTATCACCCTGTCACACCCTCTCTCCTCTCCACCTTACTACCACCCTGTCACACCCTCTCTCCTCTCCACCTTACTATCACCCTGTCACACCCTCTCTCCTCTCCACCTTACTATCACCCTGTCACACCCTCTCTCCTCTCCCCTTACTATCACCCTGTCACACCCTCTCTCCTCTCCACCTTACTATCACCCTGTCACACCCTCTCTCCTCTCCACCTTACTATCACCCTGTCACACCCTCTCTCCTCTCCCCCTTACTACCACCCTGTCACACACTCTCTCCTCTCCACCTTACTACCACCCTGTCACACCCTCTCTCCTCTCCACCTTACTATCACCCTGTCACACCCTCTCTCCTCTCCACCTTACTATCACCCTGTCACACCCTCTCTCCTCTCCACCTTACTACCACCCTGTCTCACCCTCTCTCTCCCCCTTACTATCACCCTGTCACACCCTCTCTCCTCTCCACCTTACTATCACCCTGTCACACCCTCTCTCCTCTCCACCTTACTACCACCCTGTCACACCCTCTCTCCTCTCCACCTTACTATCACCCTGTCACACCCTCTCTCCTCTCCACCTTACTATCACCCTGTCACACCCTCTCTCCTCTCCACCTTACTATCACCCTGTCACACCCTCTCTCCTCTCCCCCTTACTATCACCCTGTCACACCCTCTCTCCTCTCCACCTTACTATCACCCTGTCACACCCTCTCTCCTCTCCACCTTACTATCACCCGGCACACCCTCTCTCCTCTCCCCCTTACTATCACCCTGTCACACCCTCTCTCCTCTCCACCTTACTACCACCCTGTCACACCCTCTCTCTCCCCTTACTATCACCCTGTCACACCCTCTCCTCACTTACTATCACCCTGTCACCTCTCTCCTCCCACCTTACTATCACCCTGTCACACCCTCTCTCCTCTCCACCTTACTATCACCCTGTCACACCCTCTCTCCTCTCACCTTACTATCACCCTGTCACACCTCTCTCTCCACCTTACTATCACCCTGTCACACCCTCTCTCCTCTCCCACCTTACTATCACCCTGTCACACCCTCTCTCCTCTCCACCTTACTATCACCCTGTCACACCCTCTCTCCTCTCCCCTTACTATCACCCTGTCACACCCTCTCTCCTCTCCACCTTACTATCACCCTGTCACACCCTCTCTCCTCTCCACCTTACTACCACCCTGTCACACCCTCTCTCCTCTCCCCTTACTATCACCCTGTCACACCCTCTCTCCTCTCCCCCTTACTATCACCCTGTCACACCCTCTCTCCTCTCCACCTTACTATCACCCTGTCACACCCTCTCTCCTCTCCACCTTACTATCACCCTGTCACACCCTCTCTCCTCTCCACCTTACTACTCACCCTGTCACACCCTCTCTCCTCCCTTACTATCACCCTGTCACACCCTCTCTCCTCTCCACCTTACTATCACCCTGTCACACCCTCTCTCCTCTCCACCTTACTATCACCCTGTCACACCCTCTCTCCTCTCCACCTTACTATCACCTGTCACACCCTCTCTCCTCTCCACCTTACTACCACCCTGTCACACCCTCTCTCCTCTCCCCCTTACTATCACCCTGTCACACCCTCTCTCCTCTCCACCTTACTATCACCCTGTCACACCCTCTCTCCCTCTCCACCTTACTATCACCCTGTCACACCCTCTCTCCTCTCCACCTTACTACCACCCTGTCACACCCTCTCTCCTCTCCACCTTACTACCACCCTGTCACACCCTCTCTCCTCTCCACCTTACTATCACCCTGTCACACCCTCTCTCCTCTCCACCTTACTATCACCCTGTCACACCCTCTCTCCTCTCCACCTTACTATCATCCCTGTCACACCCTCTCTCCTCTCCACCTTACTATCACCCTGTCACACCCTCTCTCCTCTCCACCTTACTACCACCCTGTCACACCCTCTCTCCTCTCCACCTTTCCACCTTACTATCACCCTGTCACACCCTCTCTCCTCTCCACCTTACTATCACCCTGTCACACCCTCTCTCCTCTCCCCCTTACTATCACCCTGTCACACCCTCTCTCCTCTCCACCTTACTATCACCCTGTCACACCCTCTCTCCTCTCCACCTTACTATCACCCTGTCACACCCTCTCTCCTCTCCCCCTTACTACCACCCTGTCACACCCTCTCTCCTCTCCACCTTACTACCACCCTGTCACACCCTCTCTCCTCTCCACCTTACTATCACCCTGTCACACCCTCTCTCCTCTCCACCTTACTATCACCCTGTCACACCCTCTCTCCTCTCCACCTTACTATCACCCTGTCACACCCTCTCTCCTCTCCCCCTTACTATCACCCTGTCACACCCTCTCTCCTCTCCACCTTACTATCACCCTGTCACACCCTCTCTCCTCTCCACCTTACTATCACCCTGTCACACCCTCTCTCCTCTCCACCTTACTATCACCCTGTCACACCCTCTCTCCTCTCCACCTTACTATCACCCTGTCACACACTCTCTCCTCTCCACCTTACTACCACCCTGTCACACCCTCTCTCCTCTCCACCTTACTATCACCCTGTCACACCCTCTCTCCTCTCCACCTTACTATCACCCTGTCACACCCTCTCTCCTCTCCACCTTACTACCACCCATTCACACCCTCTCTCCCCCTTACTATCACCCTGTCACACCCTCTCTCCTCTCCACCTTACTGTCACCCTGTCACACACTCTCTCCTCTCCACCTTACTATCACCCTGTCACACCCTCTCTCCTCTCCATCTTACTATCACCCTGTCACACCCTCTCTCCTCTCCCCCTTACTACCACCCTGTCACACCCTCTCTCCTCTCCACCTTACTATCACCCTGTCACACCCTCTCTCCTCTCCACCTTACTACCACCCTGTCACACCCTCTCTCCCCCTTACTATCACCCTGTCACACCCTCTCTCCTTTCCACCTTACTGTCACCCTGTCACACACTCTCTCCTCTCCACCTTACTATCACCCTGTCACACCCTCTCTCCTCTCCACCTTACTATCACCCTGTCACACCCTCTCTCCTCTCCACCTTACTATCACCCTGTCACACCCTCTCTCCTCTCCACCTTACTATCACCCTGTCACACCCTCTCTCCTCTCCCCCTTACTGTCTCCCTGTCACACCCTCTCTCCTCTCCACCTTACTATCACCCTGTCACACCCTCTCTCCTCTCCACCTTACTATCACCCTGTCACACCCTCTCTCCTCTCCCCCTTACTACCACCCTGTCACACCCTCTCTCCCCCTTACTATCACCCTGTCACACCCTCTCTCCTCTCCACCTTACTATCACCCTGTCACACCCTCTCTCCTCTCCACCTTACTATCACCCTGTCACACCCTCTCTCCTCTCCACCTTACTATCACCCTGTCACACCCTCTCTCCTCTCCACCTTACTATCACCCTGTCACACCCTCTCTCCTCTCCACCTTACTATCACCCTGTCACACCCTCTCTCCTCCCCACCTTACTATCACCCTGTCACACCCTCTCTCCTCTCCACCTTACTACCACCCTGTCACTCCCTCTCTCCTCTCCACCTTACTATCACCCTGTCACACCCTCTCTCCACCTTACTATCACCCTGTCACACCCTCTCTCCTCCCCACCTTACTATCACCCTGTCACACCCTCTCTCCTCTCCACCTTACTACCACCCTGTCACACCCTCTCTCCTCTCCACCTTACTGTCACCCTGTCACACCCTCTCTCCTCCCCACCTTACTATCACCCTGTCACACCCTCTCTCCTCCCCACCTTACTATCACCCTGTCACACCCTCTCTCCTCTCCACCTTACTGTCACCCTGTCACACCCTCTCTCCTCCCCACCTTACTACCACCCTGTCACACCCTCTCTCCTCCCCACCTTACTATCACCCTGTCACACCCTCTCTCCTCTCCACCTTACTATCACCCTGTCACACCCTCTCTCCTCTCCACCTTACTGTCACCCTGTCACACCCTCTCTCCTCTCCACCTTACTGTCACCCTGTCACACCCTCTCTCCTCTCCACCTTACTATCACCCTGTCACACCCTCTCTCCTCTCCCCCTTACTATCACCCTGTCACACCCTCTCTCCTCTCCCCCTTACTATCACCCTGTCACACCCTCTCTCCTCTCCACCTTACTATCACCCTGTCACACCCTCTCTCCTCTCCACCTTACTATCACCCTGTCACACCCTCTCTCCTCTCCCCCTTACTATAACCCTGTCACACACTCTCTCCTCTCCACCTTACTATCACCCTGTCACACCCTCTCTCCTCTCCACCTTACTATCACCCTGTCACACCCTCTCTCCTCTCCCCCTTACTATCACCCTGTCACACCCTCTCTCCTCTCCACCTTACTATCACCCTGTCACACCCTCTCTCCTCTCCCCCTTACTGTCACCCTGTCACACCCTCTCTCCTCTCCACCTTACTATCACCCTGTCACACCCTCTCTCCTCTCCCCCTTACTATCACCCTGTCACACCCTCTCTCCTCTCCCCCTTACTACCACCCTGTCACACCCTCTCTCCTCTCCACCTTACTATCACCCTGTCACACCCTCTCTCCTCTCCCCCTTACTATCACCCTGTCACACCCTCTCTCCTCTCCACCTTACTATCACCCTGTCACACCCTCTCTCCACCTTACTATCACCCTGTCACACCCTCTCTCCTCTCCACCTTACTATCACCCTGTCACACCCTCTCTCCTCTCCACCTTACTATCACCCTGTCACACCCTCTCTCCCCCTTACTATCACCCTGTCACACCCTCTCTCCTCTCCACCTTACTATCACCCTGTCACACCCTCTCTCCTCTCCACCTTACTATCACCCTGTCACACCCTCTCTCCTCTCCACCTTACTACCACCCTGTCACACCCTCTCTCCTCTCCCCCTTACTATCACCCTGTCACACCCTCTCTCCTCTCCCCCTTACTATCACCCTGTCACACCCTCTCTCCTCTCCACCTTACTACCACCCTGTCACACCCTCTCTCCTCTCCACCTTACTACCACCCCGTCACACCCTCTCTCCTCTCCCCCTTACTGTCACCCTGTCACACCCTCTCTCCCCCTTACTATCACCCTGTCCCATTCCCGGTCTCCCCTTCTTTATTTCAGAGGGCGTTCTTCCTCCGATCTCTCGGCCTCTGCTGCCTGGGATTATCCGGCTCATTAACCTACCTATGAACAAGCTCACCCTCAGCCCGTTCCCCTCCGTGCTGGACTCCCCCGGCCCCCCAAGTCTCATCGGGTCCCTGCAGCAGGCGACTCACAGATACTTCATACTGGAGCGTTCTTACTCACACAGCTACGACTGAGCCCCTGTTACACCCCCCCACCCCCCCACCGACCTTCTGAACCGGATCCAACTGTGACACAGACCCCACAGCACGGACAACACCCCCCCATGTCATGAACCGTCACAGCCTCCCCCCCATGTTACACCGACCATCAGAACTGGACCTGACACCCCCTCCCTATGTTACACCGACCATCAGAACTGGACCTGACACCCCCTCCCCCCCATGTTACATCGACCATCAGAACTGGACCTGACACCCCCTCCCCCCCATGTTACACCGACCATCAGAACTGGACCTGACACCCCCTCCCCCCCATGTTACATCGACCATCAGAACTGGACCTGACACCCCCTCCCCCCCATGTTACACCGACCATCAGAACTGGACCTGACACCCCCTCCCCCCCATGTTACATCGACCATCAGAACTGGACCTGACACCCCCTCCCCCCCATGTTACACCGACCATCAGAACTGGACCTGACGACCCCCTCCCCCCCATGTTACATCGACCATCAGAACTGGACCTGACACCCCCTCCCCCCCATGTTACACCGACCATCAGAACTGGACCTGACACCCCCTCCCCCCCATGTTACATCGACCATCAGAACTGGACCTGACACCCCCTCCCCCCCATGTTACACCGACCATCAGAACTGGACCTGACACCCCCTCCCCCCCATGTTACATCGACCATCAGAACTGGACCTGACACCCCCTCCCCCCCATGTTACACCGACCATCAGAACTGGACCTGACACCCCCTCCCCACCCAACTGACAATCACCATCTGACCTGAACTCACCCCCCCCCCCCCATGTTACACCGACCATCACAATCGGACTCTGGGGTCCAAACCTTAAAACTATCTGAAAAATAAATAAATACTCACCAGGCACTTGTGTGTGCGGGATATCTCTGTATATACACCCGTTATACTCTGTATATACGCACCCATTATATTCTGTATATACACACCCATTATACTCTGTATATACACACCCATTATACTCTGTATATACACACCCATTATACTCTGTATATACACACCCATTATACTCTGTATATACACACCCATTATACGCTGTATATACGCACCCATTATACTCTGTATATACTGTACACACCCATTATACTCTGTATATACACACCCATTATATTCTGTATATACACACCCATTATACTCTGTATAGCTATATACTCATATGTGCCGATCTGAATAGAAGATCAACAGTGCATAAAGCACAAGACCTAAAGGTGTGTGTGGGGGGGGGTGGGGGGGGGGGGGGGTTTATCTAAAACTACAGTACCTGCGGGTCAGTCCCGGGTTTATATTCCTCGTAACTGTATCTAACTCCAGGTCACTGTGATGTGATCCAGTCCTGTTTGTATTCCTCATACAAAAAACAAAACTGTGCGCTACTACCTAACTACCTATAAAGTTTAAATGTATAAATATATACAGTGCAGTGACTATACCATCAATTTAGTGATAAAAAATTTATAAAAAATTAAACCACAACTCCCACAGTGAGATAATTAAACATTAAATAATAAGTGCCACATAACCGTGTTGGGGATAATGGCGTCTGCAGCTGTAAACGCAGGGGTGGCTCAGCACCCCACACACACTAAGAGAATGGAAACAAAAGAAAACAGCGCACAATGCCAAATAGTGAAGCAAATTCAACAATATATTATAGAATTAAAAAGGGGGTAATATATCTGCGTACATGAAAAAAGGTTGGTAAAGGCATGTAGTGTGTATCACACTGTTTACCACTCGGCAGCTGTTAGCTGTAGATTCAGGTGCTTGCTTCCCTCTGCTGCTGCAGCTCAGTTGATTCTGGGGCAGGACGTCAGTCTTTTCACTCCCAAGGGGATTTCCCTTCATGCAGCCAGGTTCAGCAGCTGGTACTGGGGCTCGGTGAAATTGCTCCTGCTTCCTGGCCGATATGAAGCTGCTCCTGTACCTTGGCAGGTGTATCCTCTGCAGAGAGGTTAAAACGCAGCTTGCTGGGGTGCCCTCAGCGTGCCACGGTGCCGCTCCGTCGCGGGACGCTGTGTAATGACGTCACTGTCTACAGTGACGTCACTGTCTACACAGCAGTGGTGGATTCAATAGGGAAGTTTGAACAGTCTTACAAAGTCTCTCACAAGTGTCCAAAACAGCACACAGGATGAAATAAAAACAGGACAGGCCAATACATAGACAAAGGCCAATGTAAGCAGATATAAGGCAATAGAATGTTACATCCAACTAGAAGAAGTAGTTAATTCTACGAAACTACTCCGCGGCAATGGGAGAATAAGGGAAGGTTGCAGGTCCCCCAGGCTCACCCTTATCTCCGCGGGAATGGGAGAATAAGGAAGGTTGCAGGTCCCCCAGGCTCACCCTTATCTCCGCAGCAATGGGAGAATAAGGGAAGATTGCAGGTCCCCCAGGCTCACCCTTATCTCCGCGGGAATATGAGAATAAGGGGAGGTTGCAGGTCCCCCAGGCTCACCCTTATCTCCGCGGCAATGGGAGAATAAGGGAAGATTGCAGGTCCCCCAGGCTCACCCTTATCTCCGCGGCAATGGGAGAATAAGGGAAGATTGCAGGTCCCCCAGGCTCACCCTTATCTCCGCGGCAATGGGAGAATAAGGGAAGGTTGCAGGTCCCCCAGGTTCACCCTTATCTCCGCGGCAATGGGAGAATAAGGGAAGATTGCAGGTCCCCCAGGCTCACCCTTATCTCCGGGGCAATGGGACAATAAGGGAAGGTTGCAGGTCCCCCAGGCTCACCCTTATCTCCGGGGCAATGGGACAATAAGGGAAGGTTGCAGGTCCCCCAGGTTCACCCTTATCTCCGCGGCAATGGGAGAATAAGGGAAGATTGCAGGTCCCCCAGGCTCACCCTTATCTCCGCGGCAATGGGAGAATAAGGGAAGATTGCAGGTCCCCCAGGCTCACCCTTATCTCCGCGGCAATGGGAGAATAAGGGAAGATTGCAGGTCCCCCAGGCTCACCCTTATCTCCGCGGCAATGGGAGAATAAGGGAAGATTGCAGGTCCCCCAGGCTCACCCTTATCTCCGCGGCAATGGGAGAATAAGGGGAGGTTGCAGGTCCCCCAGGCTCACCCTTATCTCCG
>NW_027455483.1:0-36134 GCF_040206685.1 Ascaphus truei
TCTCTCTCTCTCTGTGGCACCCTCTCTCGCTCTGTGGCACCCTCTCTCGCTCTGTGGCGCCCTCTCTCTCTCTGTGGCGCCCTCCTCTCTCTCTGTGGCGCCTCTCTCTCTCGCTCTGTGGTGCCCTCTCTCTCTCGCTCTGTTGCGCCCTCTCTCTCGCTCTGTGGCGCCCTCTTTCGCTCTGCTGTGCCCCTTCCTCTCGCTCTGTGGCGCCCTCTTTCGCTCTGCTGTGCCCTCTCTCTCGCTCTGTGGCGCCCTCTCTCGCTCTGTTGTGCCCTCTCTCGCTCTCTGTGGCGCCCTCTCTCTCTCTCTCTGTGGCACCCTCTCTCTCTCTCTGTGGCGCCCTCTCTCTCTCACTCTCTCTGTGGCGCCCCACTCTCTCTCTCTCTGTGACGCCCCTCTCTCTCTCTCTCTGTGGCGCTCTCTCTCTCTCTCTCTCTGTGGCGCCCTCTCTCTCTGTGGCACCCTCTCTCTCTTTGTGGCGCCCTCTCTCTCTCTCTGGCGCCCTCTCTCTCTCTCTGTGGCGCCCTCTCTCTCTCTGTGGTGCCCTCTCTCTCTCTGTGGCACCCTCTCTCTCTCTGTGTCACCCTCTCTCTCTCTGTGTTGCCCTCTCTCTCTGTGTCGCCCTCTCTCTCACTGTGTCGCCCTCTCTCTCTCTGTGTCGCCCTCTCTCTCTCTGTGTCGCCCTCTCTCTCTCTCTCTGTGTCGCCCTTTCTCTCTGTGTCAACCTCTCTCTCTCTCTCTCTCTGTGGCGCCCTCTCTGTCTCTCTCCTGTGGCACCCTCTCTCTCTCTGTGGCGCCCTCTCTCTCTCGCTCTGTGGTGCCCTCTCTCTGTCTGTGGCGCCCTCTTTCTCTCGTTCTGTGGCACCCTCTCTCTCTCGATCTGTGGCGCCCTCTCTCTCGCTCTGTGGCGCCCGCTCTCTCGCTCTGTGGTGCCTCTCTCTCTCTGTGGCGCCCTCTCTCTCTCTCTGTGGCGCCCTCTCTCTCTCTATGTCGCCCTCTCTCTGTGTCGCCCCTCTCTCTGTGTCGCCCTCTCTCTCTCTGTATCGCCCTCTCTCTCTCTCTCTCTGTGGTGCCCTCTCTCTCTCTCTGTGGCACCCTCTCTCGCTCTGTGGCACCCTCTCTCGCTCTGTGGCGCCCTCTCTCTCTCTGTGGCGCCCTCTCTCTCTCTGTGGCGCCCTCTCTCTCTCGCTCTGTGGTGCCCTTTCTCTCTCGCTCTGTGGCGCCTCTCTCGCTCTGTGGCGCCCTCTTTCTCTCGCTCTGTGGCACCCTCTCTCTCTCGCTCTGTGGCGCCCTCTCTCTCGCTCTGTGGTGCCCTCTCTCTCTCTGTGGCACCCTCTCTCTCGCTCTGTGGCGCCCTCTCTCTCGCTCTGTGGCGCCCTCTCTCTCGCTCTGTAGCGCCCTCTCTCTCGCTCTGTGGCACCCTCTTTTCGCTCTGCTGTGCCCTCTCTCTCGCTCTGTGGCCACCCTCTCTCGCTCTGTGGTGCCCTCTCTCGCTCTGTGGTGCCCTCTCTCGCTCTCTGTGGCGCCCTCTCTCTCTCTGTGTCGCTCTCTCTCTCTCTCTGTGTCGCCCTCTCTCTCTCTATGTCGCCCTCTCTCTGTGTCGCCCTCTCTCTGTGTCGCCCTCTCTCTCTCTGTGTCGCCCTCTCTCTCTCTGTGTCGCCCTCTCTCTCTCTGTGTCGCCCTCTCTCTCTCTGTATCGCCCCTCTCTCTCTCTCTGTGGTGCCCTCTCTCTCTCTCTGTGGTGCCCTCTCTCTCTCTCTGTGGCACCCTCTCTCGCTCTGTGGCACCCTCTCTCGCTCTGTGGCGCCCTCTCTCTCTCTGTGGCGGCCCCTCTCTCTCTCTGTGGCGCCCTCTCTCTCTCGCTCTGTGGTGCCCTCTCTCTCTCGCTCTGTGGCGCCCTCTCTCTCGCTCTGTGGCGCCCTCTTTCGCTCTGCTGTGCCCTCTCTCGCTCTGTGGCGCCCTCTTTCGCTCTGCTGTGCCCTCTCTCTCGCTCTGTGGCGCCCTCTCTCGCTCTGTGGTGCCCTCTCTCGCTAACTCTGTGGCGCCCTCTCTCTCTCTCTCTGTGGCACCCTCTCTCTCTCTCTGTGGCGCCCTCTCTCTCTCACTCTCTCTGTGGCGCCCACTCTCTCTCTCTCTGTGACGCCCTCTCTCTCTCTCTCTGTGGCGCTCTCTCTCTCTCTCTCTCTGTGGCGCCCTCTCTCTCTGTGGCACCCTCTCTCTCTTTGTGGCGCCCTCTCTCTCTCTCTGGCGCCCTCTCTCTCTCTCTCTGGCGCCCTCTCTCTCTCTCTGTGGCGCCCTCTCTCTCTCTGTGTCACCCTCTCTCTCTCTGTGTTGCCCTCTCTCTCTGTGTCGCCCTCTCTCTCCTCTGTGTCGCCCTCTCTCTCTCTGTGTCGCCCTCTCTCTCTCTGTGTCGCCCTCTCTCTCTCTCTCTGTGTCGCCCTTTCTCTCTGTGTCAACCTCTCTCTCTCTCTCTGTGGCGCCCTCTCTGTCTCTCTCTGTGGCACCCTCTCTCTCTCTGTGGCGCCCTCTTCTCTCTCGCTCTGTGGTGCCCTCTCTCTGTCTGTGGCGCCCTCTTTCTCTCGTTCTGTGGCACCCTCTCTCTCTCCGCTCTGTGGCGCCCTCTCTCTCGCTCTGTGGCGCCCTCCTCTCTCGCTCTGTGGTGCCCTCTCTCTCTCTGTGGCGCCCTCTCTCTCTCTGTGGCGCCCTCTCTCTCTCTGTCGCCCTCTCTCTGTGTCGCCCTCTCTCTGTGTCGCCCTCTCTCTCTCTGTACGCCCTCTCTCTCTCTCTCTCTGTGGTGCCCTCTCTCTCTCTCTGTGGCACCCTCTCTCGCTCTGTGGCACCCTCTCTCGCTCTGTGGCGCCCTCTCTCTCTCTGTGGCGCCCTCTCTCTCTCGCTCTGTGGCGCCCTCTCTCTCTCGCTCTGTGGTGCCCTTTCTCTCTCGCTCTGTGGCGCCCTCTCTCGCTCTGTGGCGCCCTCTTTCTCTCGCTCTGTGGCACCCTCTCTCTCTCGCTCTGTGGCGCCCTCTCTCTCGCTCTGTGGTGCCCTCTCTCTCTCTGTGGCACCCTCTCTCTCGCTCTGTGGCGCCCCTCTCTCTCGCTCTGTGGCGCCCTCTCTCTCGCTCTGTAGCGCCCTCTCTCTCGCTCTGTGGGCGCCCCTCTTTCGCTCTGCTGTGCCCTCTCTCTCGCTCTGTGGCACCCTCTCTCGCTCTGTGGTGCCCTCTCTCGCTCTGTGGTGCCCTCTCTCGCTCTCTGTGGCGCCCTCTCTCTCTCTGTGGCGCCCTCTCTCTCTCACTCTCTCTGTGGCGCCCTCTCTCTCTCTCTCTGTGGCGCTCTCTCTCTCTCTGTGGCGCCCTCTCTCTCTGTGGCACCCTCTCTCTCTGTGGCACCCTCTCTCTCTCTGTGACACCCTCTCTCTCTCTCTGTGGCGCCCTCTCACTCTCTCTCTCTCTCTGTGGCACCCTCTCTCTCTCTGTGGTGCCCTCTCTCTCTCTGTGGCACTCTCTCTCTCTCTCTCTGTGTCACCCTCTCTCTCTCTGTGTTGCCCTCTCTCTCTGTGTCCGCCCTCTCTCTCTCTGTGTTGCCCTCTCTCTCTCTGTGTCGCCCTCTCTCTCTCTCTCTGTGGCGCCCTCTCTGTCTCTCTCTGTGGCGCCCTCCTCTCTCTCTGTGGCGCCCTCTCTCGCTTTGTGGCGCCCTCTCTCTCTCTGTGGCGCCCTCTCTCTCTCGCTCTGTGGCGCCCTCTCTCTGTCTGTGGCGCCCTCTTTCTCTCGTTCTGTGGCACCCTCTCTCTCTCGCTCTGTGGTGCCCCTCTCTCTCGCTCTGTGGCGCCCTCTCTCTCTCTCTGTGTCACCCTCTCTCTCTCTGTGTTGCCCTCTCTCTCTGTGTCGCCCTCTCTCTCTCTGTGTTGCCCTCTCTCTCTCTGTGGCACCCTCTCTCTCTCTGTGTCACCCTCTCTCTCTCTGTGTTGCCCTCTCTCTCTGTGTCGCCCTCTCTCTCTCTGTGGCGCCCTCTCTCTCGCTCTGTAGCGCCCTCTCTCTCGCTCTGTGGCGCCCTCTTTCGCTCTGCTGTGCCCTCTCTCTCGCTCTGTGGCACCCTCTCTCGCTCTGTGGTGCCCTCTCTCGCTCTGTGGTGCCCTCTCTCGCTCTCTGTGGTGCCCTCTCTCTCTCTCTCTGTGGCACCCTCCTCTCTCTCTCTGTGGCGCCCTCTCTCTCTCACTCTCTCTGTGGCGCCCTCTCTCTCTCTCTCTGTGACGCCCTATCTCTCTCTCTCTGTGGCGCTCTCTCTCTCTCTGTGGCGCCCTCTCTCTCTGTGGCACCCTCTCTCTCTGTGGCACCCTCTCTCTCTCTGTGACGCCTCCTCTCTCTCTCTGTGGCGCCCTCTCACTCTCTCTCTCTCTCTGTGGCACCCTCTCTCTCTCTGTGGTGCCCTCTCTCTCTCTGTGGCACTCTCTCTCTCTCTCTCTGTGTCACCCTCTCTCTCTCTGTGTTGCCCTCTCTCTCTGTGTCGCCCTCTCTCTCTCTGTGTCGCCTCTCTCTCTCTGTGTCGCCCTCTCTCTCTCTCTCTGTGGCGCCCTCTCTGCTCTCTCTCTGTGGCGCCCACTCTCTCTCTGTGGCGCCCTCTCCTCGCTTTGTGGCGCCCTCTCTCTCTCTGTGGCGCCCTCTCTCTCTCGCTCTGTGGCGCCCTCTCTCTGTCTGTGGCGCCCTCTTTCTCTCGTTCTGTGGCACCCTCTCTCTCTCGCTCTGTGGCGCCCTCTCTCTCGCTCTGTGGCGCCCTCCTCTCTCTCTCTGTGTCACCCTCTCTCTCTCTGTGTTGCCCTCTCTCTCTGTGTCGCCCTCTCTCTCTCTGTGTTGCCCTCTCTCTCTCTGTGTCGCCCCTCTCTCTCTCTGTGTCGCCCTCTATCTCTCTGTGTACCCCTCTCTCTCTCTGTGTCGCCCTCTCTCTCTCTGTGTTGCCCTCTCTCTCGCTCTGTGGCGCCCCTCTCTCTCTCTCTGTGGCACCCTCTCTCTCTCTCTCTCTCTCTCTCTCTGTGTCGCCCTCTCTCTCTGTGGCGCCCTCTCTCTCTCTCTCTGTGGCGCCCTCTCTGTCTCTCTGTGGCACCCTCTCTCTCTCTGTGGCGCCCTCACTCTGTTGTGCCCTCTCTCTCTCTGTGTCACCCTCTCTCTCTCTGTGTCGCCCTCTCTCTCTCTGTGTCGCCCTCTCTCTCTCTGTGTCGCCCTCTCTCTCTCTGTGTCGCCCTCTCTCTGTGTCGCCCTCTCTCTGTGTCGCTCTCTCTCTCTCTCTCTCTCTGTCTCTGTGTCGCCCTCTCTCTCTCTGTGTCGCCCTATCTCTATCTCTGTGTCGCCCTCTCTCTCTCTCTGTGTCGCCCTCTCTCTCTCTCTCTCTCTCTCTCTCTCTCTCTCTCTCTCTCTCTGTGTACCCCTCTCTCTCTCTGTGTCGCCCCTCTTCTGTGTCGCCCTCTCTCTCTCTGTGTCGCCCTCTCTCTGTGTCGCCCTCTCTCTGTGTCGCCCTCTCTCTGTGTCGCCCTCTCTCTGTGTCGCTCTCTGTGTCGCCTCTCTCTCTCTCTATGTCGCCCTCTCTCTGTGTCGCCCTCTCTCTGTGTCGCCCTCTCTCTCTCTGTGTCGCCCTCTCTCTCTCTGTGTCGCCCTATCTCTCTCTGTGTCGCCCTCTCTCTCTCTGTATCGCCATCTCTCTCTCTCTCTCTGTGGTGCCCTCTCTCTCTCTCTGTGGTGCCCTCTCTCTCTGTGGCACCCTCTCTCGCTCTGTGGCACCCTCTCTCGCTCTGTGGCGCCCTCTCTCTCTCTGTGGCGCCCTCTCTCTCTCTGTGGCGCCCTCGCTCTCTCGCTCTGTGGTGCCCTCTCTCTCGCTCTGTGGCGCCCTCTCTCTCGCTCTGTGGCGCCCTCTTCTCTCGCTCTGTGGCGCCCTCTTTCGCTCTGCTGTGCCCCTCTCTCTCGCTCTGTGGCGCCCTCTCTCGCTCTGTGGTGCCCTCTCTCGCTCTCTGTGGCGCCCTCTCTCTCTCTCTCTGTGGCACCCTCTCTCTCTCTCTGTGGCGCCCTCTCTCTCTCACTCTCTCTGTGTGGCCCTCTCTCTCTCTCTCTGTTACGCCCTCTCTCTCTCTCTCTCTGTGGCGCTCTCTCTCTCTATCTCTGTGACGCCCTCTCTCTCTGTGGCACCCTCTCTCTCTTTGTGGCGCCCTCTCTCTCTCTCTCTGTGGCGCCCTCTCTCTCTCTCTCTCTCTCTCTCTCTGTGGCACCCTCTCTCTCTCTGTGGTGCCCTCTCTCTCTCTGTGGCACCCTCTCTCTCTCTGTGTCACCCTCTCTCTCTCTGTGTTGCCCTCTCTCTCAGTGTCGCCCTCTCTCTCTCTGTGTCGCCCTCTCTCTCTCTGTGTCGCCCTCTCTCTCTCTCTCTCTCTCTCTCTGTGTCGCCCTCTCTCTCTCTCTCTGTGTCGCCCTCTCTCTCTGTGTCAACCTCTCTCTCTCTCTCTGTGGCGCCCTCTCTGTCTCTCTCTGTGGCGCCCTCTCTCTCTCTGTGGCGCCCTCTCTCTCTCTGTGGCGCCCTCTTCTCTCGTTCTGTGGCACCCTCTCTCTCTCGCTCTGTGGCGCCCTCTCTCTCGCTCTGTGGCGCCCTCTCTCTCTCTGTGGCACCCTCTCTCTCTCTGTGGCGCCCTCTCTCTCTCTATGTCGCCCTCTCTCTGTGTCGCCCTCTCTCTGTGTCGCCCTCTCTCTCCTCTCTGTGTCGCCCTCTCTCTCTCTGTGTCGCCCTCTCTCTCTCTGTATCGCCCTCTCTCTCTCTCTGTGGTGCCCTCTCTCTCTCACTCTCTCTGTGGCGCCCTCTCTCTCTCTCTCTGTGACGCCCTATCTCTCTCTCTCTGTGGCGCTCTCTCTCTCTCTCTCTGTGGCGCCTCCCTCTCTCTCTGTGGCACCCTCTCTCTCTCTGTGACGCCCTCTCTCTCTCTCTGTGGCGCCCTCTCACTCTCTCTCTCTGTGGCACCCTCTCTCTCTCTGTGGTGCCCTCTCTCTCTCTGTGGCACTCGCTCTCTCTCTCTGTGTCACCCTCTCTCTCTCTGTGTTGCCCTCTCTCTCTGTGTCGCCCCTCTCTCTCTCTGTGTCGCCCTCTCTCTCTCTGTGTCGCTCTCTCTCCCCTCTCTCTCTCTATCTGTGTCGCTCTCGTCTCTCTCTGTGTCGCCCTCTCTCTCTCTGTGTCGCCCTCTCTCTCTCTCTCTCTGTGGCGCCCTCTCTCTCTCTGTGGCGCCCTCTCTCGCTTTGTGGCGCCCTCTCTCGCTTTGTGGCGCCCTCTCTCTCTCTGTGGCGCCCTCTCTCGCTTTGTGGCGCCCTCTCTCTCTCTGTGGTGCCCTCTCTCGCTCTCTGTGGCGCCCTCTCTCTCTCTCTCTCTGTGGCACCCTCTCTCTCTCTCTGTGGCGCCCTCTCTCTCTCACTCTCTCTGTGGCGCCCTCTCTCTCTCTCTCTGTGACGCCCTCTCTCTCTCTCTCTGTGGCGCTCTCTCTCTCTCTCTCTGTGGCGCCCTCTCTCTCTGTGGCACCCTCTCTCTCTCTGTGGCGCCCTCTCTCTCTCTCTCTCTCTTTCTCTCTCTCTCTCTCTCTCTCTCTCTCTCTCTCTCTGTGGCACCCTCTCTCTCTCTGTGGTGCCCTCTCTCTCTCTGTGGCACCCTCTCTCTCTCTGTGTCGCCCTCTCTCTCTCTGTGTTGCCCTCTCTCTCTGTGTCGCCCTCTCTCTCTCTGTGTCGCCCTCTCTCTCTCTGTGTCGCCCTCTCTCTCTCTGTGTCGCCCTCTCTCTCTCTCTCTCTGTGGTGCCCTCTCTCTCTCTCTCTGTGGCACCCTCTCTCTCTCTGTGGCACCCTCTCTCGCTCTGTGGCGCCCTCTCTCTCTCTGTGGCGCCCTCTCTCTCGCTCTGTGGTGCCCTCTCTCTCTCGCTCTGTGGCGCCCTCTCTCTCGCTCTGTGGCGCCCTCTCTCGCTCTGTGGCGCCCTCTCTCTCTCTCTGTGGCACCCTCTCTCTCGCTCTGTGGCGCCCTCTCTCTCGCTCTGTGGCGCCCTCTCTCTCGCTCTGTGGCGCCCTCTCTCTCGCTCTGTGGCGCCCTCTCTCTCGCTCTGTGGCGCCCTCTTTTGCTCTGCTGTGCCCTCTCTCTCGCTCTGTGGCGCCCTCTCTCGCTCTGTGGTGCCCTCTCTCGCTCTCTGTGGCGCCCTCTCTCTCTCTCTGTGGCACCCTCTCTCTCGCTCTGTGGCGCCCTCTCTCTCGCTCTGTGGCGCCCTCTCTCTCGCTCTGTGGCGCCCTCTCTCTCGCTCTGTGGCGCCCTCTCTCTCGCTCTGTGGCGCCCTCTTTCGCTCTGCTGTGCCCTCTCTCTCGCTCTGTGGCGCCCTCTCTCGCTCTGTGGTGCCCTCTCTCGCTCTCTGTGGCGCCCTCTCTCTCTCTCTCTCTGTGGCACCCTCTCTCTCTCTGTGGTGCCCTCTCTCTCTCTGTGGCACTCACTCTCTCTCTCTCTCTCTGTGTCACCCTCTCTCTCTCTGTGTTGCCCTCTCTCTCTGTGTCGCCCTCTCTCTCTCTGTGTCGCCCTCTCTCTCTCTGTGTCGCCCTCTCTCTCTCTGTGTCGCCCTCTCTCTCTCTGTGTCGCCCTCTCTCTCTCTCTCTCTGTGGCGCCCTCTCTGTCTCTCTCTGTGGCGCCCTCTCTCTCTCTGTGGCGCCCTCTCTCGCTTTGTGGCGCCCTCTCTCGCTTTGTGGCGCCCTCTCTCTCTCTGTGGCGCCCTCTCTCGCTTTGTGGCGCCCTCTCTCTCTCTGTGGTGCCCTCTCTCTCTCTCTGTGGCACCCTCTCTCGCTCTGTGGCACCCTCTCTCGCTCTGTGGCGCCCTCTCTCTCTCTGTGGCGCCCTCTCTCTCTCTGTGGCGCCCTCTCTCTCTCGCTCTGTGGTGCCCTCTCTCTCTCGCTCTGTGGCGCCCTCTCTCGCTCTGTGGCGCCCTCTTTCTCTCGCTCTGTGGCACCCTCTCTCTCTCGCTCTGTGGCGCCCTCTCTCTCGCTCTGTGGTGCCCTCTCTCTCTCTGTGGCACCCTCTCTCTTGCTCTGTGGCGCCCTCTCTCTTGCTCTGTGGCGCCCTCTCTCTCGCTCTGTGGCGCCCTCTCTCTCTCTCTGTGTCGCCCTCTCTCTCTCTGTGTCGCCCTCTCTCTCTCTCTCTCTGTGGCGCCCTCTCTGTCTCTCTCTGTGGCGCCCTCTCTCTCTCTGTGGCGCCCTCTCTCGCTTTGTGGCGCCCTCTCTCGCTTTGTGGCGCCCTCTCTCTCTCTGTGGCGCCCTCTCTCGCTTTGTGGCGCCCTCTCTCTCTCTGTGGTGCCCTCTCTCTCTCTCTGTGGCACCCTCTCTCGCTCTGTGGCACCCTCTCTCGCTCTGTGGCGCCCTCTCTCTCTCTGTGGCGCCCTCTCTCTCTCTGTGGCGCCCTCTCTCTCTCGCTCTGTGGTGCCCTCTCTCTCTCGCTCTGTGGCGCCCTCTCTCGCTCTGTGGCGCCCTCTTTCTCTCGCTCTGTGGCACCCTCTCTCTCTCGCTCTGTGGCGCCCTCTCTCTCGCTCTGTGGTGCCCTCTCTCTCTCTGTGGCACCCTCTCTCTTGCTCTGTGGCGCCCTCTCTCTTGCTCTGTGGCGCCCTCTCTCTCGCTCTGTGGCGCCCTCTCTCTCGCTCTGTGGCGCCCTCTCTCTCGCTCTGTGGCGCCCTCTTTCGCTCTGCTGTGCCCTCTCTCTCGCTCTGTGGTGCCCTCTCTCGCTCTGTGGTGCCCTCTCTCGCTCTCTGTGGCGCCCTCTCTCTCTCTCTCTCTGTGGCACCCTCTCTCTCTCTCTGTGGCGCCCTCTCTCTCTCACTCTCTCTGTGGCGCCCTCTCTCTCTCTGTGACGCCCTATCTCTCTCTCTCTGTGGCGCTCTCTCTCTCTCTCTGTGGCGCCCTCTCTCTCTGTGGCACCCTCTCTCTCTCTGTGACGCCCTCTCTCTCTCTCTGTGGCGCCCTCTCACTCTCTCTCTCTGTGGCACCCTCTCTCTCTCTGTGGTGCCCTCTCTCTCTCTGTGGCACTCGCTCTCTCTCTCTGTGTCACCCTCTCTCTCTCTGTGTCACCCTCTCTCTCTCTGTGTCGCCCTCTCTCTCTCTGTGTCGCCCTCTCTCTCTCTGTGTCGCCCTCTCTCTCTCTCTCTCTGTTTCGCCCTCTCTCTCTCTCTCTCTGTGTCGCCCTCTCTCTCTCTGTGTCGCCCTCTCTCTCTCTGTGGCGCCCTTTCTCTCTCTGTGGCGCCCTCTCTCGCTTTGTGGCGCCCTCTCTCGCTTTGTGGCGCCCTCTCTCTCTCTGTGGCTCCCTCTCTCTCGCTTTGTGGCGCCCTCTCTCTCTCTGTGGTGCCCTTTCTCGCTCTCTGTGGCGCCCTCTCTCTCTCTCTCTCTGTGGCACCCTCTCTCTCTCTCTGTGGCGCCCTCTCTCTCTCACTATCTCTGTGGCGCCCTCTCTCTCTCTCTCTGTGACGCCCTCTCTCTCTCTCTCTGTGGCGCTCTCTCTCTCTCTCTGTGGCGCCCTCTCTCTCTGTGGCACCCTCTCTCTCTCTGTGGCTCCCTCTCTCTCTCTCTGTGGCGCCCTCTCTCTCTCTCTCTCTCTCTCTCTCTCTCTCTCTGTGGCACCCTCTCTCTCTCTGTGGTGCCCTCTCTCTCTCTGTGGCACCCTCTCTCTCTCTGTGTCGCCCTCTCTCTCTCTGTGTTGCCCTCTCTCTCTGTGTCGCCCTCTCTCTCTCTGTGTCGCCCTCTCTCTCTCTGTGTCGCCCTCTCTCTCTCTGTGTCGCCCTCTCTCTCTCTCTCTGTGGTGCCCTCTCTCTCTCTCTCTGTGGCGCCCTCTCTCGCTCTGTGGCGCCCTCTCTCTCTCTGTGGCGCCCTCTCTCTCTCTGTGGCGCCCTCTCTCTCTCTGTGGCGCCCTCTCTCTCTCGCTCTGTGGTGCCCTATCTCTCTCGCTCTGTGGCGCCCTCTCTCTCGCTCTGTGGCGCCCTCTCTCTCGCTCTGTGGCGCCCTCTCTCTCTCTCTGTGGCACCCTCTCTCTCGCTCTGTTGCGCCCTCTCTCTCGCTCTGTGGTGCCCTCTCTCTCGCTCTGTGGCGCCCTCTCTCACGCTCTGTGGCGCCCTCTCTCTCGCTCTGTGGCGCCCTCTTTCGCTCTGCTGTGCCCTCTCTCTCGCTCTGTGGCGCCCTCTCTCGCTCTGTGGTGCCCTCTCTCGCTCTCTGTGGCGCCCTCTCTCTCTCTCTCTCTGTGGCACCCTCTATCTCTCTCTGTGGCGCCCTCTCTCTCTCACTCTCTCTGTGGCGCCTTCTCTCTCTCTCTCTGTGACGCCCTCTCTCTCTCTCTCTGTGGCGCTCTCTCTCTCTCTCTGTGGCGCCCTCTCTCTCTGTGGCACCCTCTCTCTCTCTGTTGCGCCCTCTCTCTCTCTCTGTGGTGCCCTCTCTCTCTCTCTCTCTCTCTCTCTCTCTCTCTGTGGCACCCTCTCTCTCTCTGTGGTGCCCTCTCTCTCTCTGTGGCACCCTCTCTCTCTCTGTGTCACCCTCTCTCTCTCTGTGTCACCCTCTCTCTCTCTGTGTCGCTCTCTCTCTCTCTCTGTGTCGCCCTCTCTCTCTCTATGTCGCCCTCTCTCTGTGTCGCCCTCTCTCTGTGTCGCCCTCTCTCTCTCTGTGTCGCCCTCTCTCTCTCTGTGTCGCCCTCTCTCTCTCTGTGTCGCCCTCTCTCTCTCTGTGTCGCCCTCTCTCTCTCTGTATCGCCCTCTCTCTCTCTCTGTGGTGCCCTCTCTCTCTCTCTGTGGTGCCCTCTCTCTCTCTCTGTGGCACCCTCTCTCGCTCTGTGGCACCCTCTCTCGCTCTGTGGCGCCCTCTCTCTCTCTGTGGCGCCCTCTCTCTCTCTGTGGCGCCCTCTCTCTCTCTGTGTCACCCTCTCTCTCTCTGTGTCGCTCTCTCTCTCTCTCTGTGTCGCCCTCTCTCTCTCTATGTCGCCCTCTCTCTGTGTCGCCCTCTCTCTGTGTCGCCCTCTCTCTCTCTGTGTCGCCCTCTCTCTCTCTGTGTCGCCCTCTCTCTCTCTGTGTCGCCCTCTCTCTCTCTGTGTCGCCCTCTCTCTCTCTGTATCGCCCTCTCTCTCTCTCTGTGGTGCCCTCTCTCTCTCTCTGTGGTGCCCTCTCTCTCTCTCTGTGGCACCCTCTCTCGCTCTGTGGCACCCTCTCTCGCTCTGTGGCGCCCTCTCTCTCTCTGTGGCGCCCTCTCTCTCTCTGTGGTGCCCTCTCTCTCTCGCTCTGTGGCACCCTCTCTCTCGCTCTGTGGCGCCCTTTCTCTCTCTCTGTGGCACCCTCTCTCTCGCTCTGTGGCGCCCTCTCTCTCGCTCTGTGGCGCCCTCTCTCTCGCTCTGTGGCGCCCTCTCTCTCGCTCTGTGGCGCCCTCTTTCGCTCTGCTGTGCCCTCTCTCTCGCTCTGTGGCGCCCTCTTTCGCTCTGCTGTGCCCTCTCTCTCGCTCTGTGGCGCCCTCTCTCGCTCTGTGGTGCCCTCTCTCGCTCTCTGTGGCGCCCTCTCTCTCTCTCTCTGTGGCGCCCTCTCTCTCTCACTCTCTCTGTGGCGCCCTCTCTCTCTCTCTCTGTGACGCCCTCTCTCTCTCTCTCTGTGGCGCTCTCTCTCTCTCTCTCTGTGGCGCCCTCTCTCTCTGTGGCACCCTCTCTCTCTTTGTGGCGCCCTCTCTCTCTCTCTGGCGCCCTCTCTCTCTCTCTGTGGCGCCCTCTCTCTCTCTGTGGTGCCCTCTCTCTCTCTGTGGCACCCTCTCTCTCTCTGTGTCACCCTCTCTCTCTCTGTGTTGCCCTCTCTCTCTGTGTCGCCCTCTCTCTCTCTCTCTGTGTCGCCCTCTCTCTCTCTCTCTCTCTGTGTCGCCCTTTCTCTCTGTGTCAACCTCTCTCTCTCTCTCTGTGGCGCCCTCTCTGTCTCTCTCTGTGGCACCCTCTCTCTCTCTGTGGCGCCCTCTCTCTCTCGCTCTGTGGTGCCCTCTCTCTGTCTGTGGCGCCCTCTTTCTCTCGTTCTGTGGCACCCTCTCTCTCTCGCTCTGTGGCGCCCTCTCTCTCGCTCTGTGGCGCCCTCTCTCTCGCTCTGTGGTGCCCTCTCTCTCTCTGTGGCGCCCTCTCTCTCTCTGTGGCGCCCTCTCTCTCTCTATGTCGCCCTCTCTCTGTGTCGCCCTCTCTCTGTGTCGCCCTCTCTCTCTCTGTATCGCCCTCTCTCTCTCTCTCTCTGTGGTGCCCTCTCTCTCTCTCTGTGGCACCCTCTCTCGCTCTGTGGCACCCTCTCTCGCTCTGTGGCGCCCTCTCTCTCTCTGTGGCGCCCTCTCTCTCTCTGTGGCGCCCTCTCTCTCTCGCTCTGTGGTGCCCTTTCTCTCTCGCTCTGTGGCGCCCTCTCTCGCTCTGTGGCGCCCTCTTTCTCTCGCTCTGTGGCACCCTCTCTCTCTCGCTCTGTGGCGCCCTCTCTCTCGCTCTGTGGTGCCCTCTCTCTCTCTGTGGCACCCTCTCTCTCGCTCTGTGGCGCCCTCTCTCTCGCTCTGTGGCGCCCTCTCTCTCGCTCTGTAGCGCCCTCTCTCTCGCTCTGTGGCGCCCTCTTTCGCTCTGCTGTGCCCTCTCTCTCGCTCTGTGGCACCCTCTCTCGCTCTGTGGCGCCCTCTCTCTCTCTGTGGCGCCCTCTCTCTCTCACTCTCTCTGTGGCGCCCTCTCTCTCTCTCTCTGTGGCGCCCTCTCTCTCTCTGTGGCGCCCTCTCTCTCTCACTCTCTCTGTGGCGCCCTCTCTCTCTGTGGCACCCTCTCTCTCTGTGGCACCCTCTCTCTCTCTGTGACGCCCTCTCTTTCTCTCTGTGGCGCCCTCTCACTCTCTCTCTCTCTCTGTGGCACCCTCTCTCTCTCTGTGGTGCCCTCTCTCTCTCTCTGTGGCACTCTCTCTCTGTCTCTCTGTGTCACCCTCTCTCTCTCTGTGTTGCCCTCTCTCTCTGTGTCGCCCTCTCTCTCTCTGTGTTGCCCTCTCTCTCTCTGTGTCGCCCTCTCTCTCTCTCTCTGTGGCGCCCTCTCTGTCTCTCTCTGTGGCGCTCTCTCTCTCTCTGTGGCGCCCTCTCTCGCTTTGTGGCGCCCTCTCTCTCTCTGTGGCGCCCTCTCTCTCTTGCTCTGTGGCGCCCTCTCTCTGTCTGTGGCGCCCTCTTTCTCTCGTTCTGTGGCACCCTCTCTCTCTCGCTCTGTGGCGCCCTCTCTCTCGCTCTGTGGCGCCCTCTCTCTCTCTCTCTGTGTCACCCTCTCTCTCTCTGTGTTGCCCTCTCTCTCTGTGTCGCCCTCTCTCTCTCTGTGTTGCCCTCTCTCTCTCTGTGGCACCCTCTCTCTCTCTGTGTCACCCTCTCTCTCTCTGTGTTGCCCTCTCTCTCTGTGTCGCCCTCTCTCTCTCTGTGGCGCCCTCTCTCTCGCTCTGTGGCGCCCTCTCTCTCGCTCTGTAGCGCCCTCTCTCTCGCTCTGTGGCGCCCTCTTTCGCTCTGTGGCGCCCTCTTTCGCTCTGCTGTGCCCTCTCTCTCGCTCTGTGGCACCCTCTCTCGCTCTGTGGTGCCCTCTCTCGCTCTGTGGTGCCCTCTCTCGCTCTCTGTGGTGCCCTCTCTCTCTCTCTCTGTGGCACCCTCTCTCTCTCTCTGTGGCGCCCTCTCTCTCTCACTCTCTCTGTGGCGCCCTCTCTCTCTCTCTCTGTGACGCCCTATCTCTCTCTCTCTGTGGCGCCCTCTCTCTCTGTGGCACCCTCTCTCTCTCTGTGGCGCCCTCTCTCTCTCTCTGTGGCGCCCTCTCACTCTCTCTCTCTCTCTGTGGCACCCTCTCTCTCTCTGTGGTGCCCTCTCTCTCTCTGTGGCACTCTCTCTCTCTCTCTCTGTGTCACCCTCTCTCTCTCTGTGTTGCCCTCTCTCTCTGTGTCGCCCTCTCTCTCTCTGTGTCGCCCTCTCTCTCTCTGTGTCGCCCTCTCTCTCTCTGTGTCGCCCTCTCTCTCTCTCTCTGTGGCGCCCTCTCTGTCTCTCTCTGTGGCGCCCACTCTCTCTCTGTGGCGCCCTCTCTCGCTTTGTGGCGCCCTCTCTCTCTCTGTGGCGCCCTCTCTCTCTCGCTCTGTGGCGCCCTCTCTCTGTCTGTGGCGCCCTCTTTCTCTCGTTCTGTGGCACCCTCTCTCTCTCGCTCTGTGGCGCCCTCTCTCTCGCTCTGTGGCGCCCTCTCTCTCTCTCTGTGTCACCCTCTCTCTCTCTGTGTTGCCCTCTCTCTCTGTGTCGCCCTCTCTCTCTCTGTGTTGCCCTCTCTCTCTCTGTGTCGCCCTCTCTCTCTCTGTGTCGCCCTCTCTCTCTCTGTGTCGCCCTCTATCTCTCTGTGTACCCCTCTCTCTCTCTGTGTCGCCCTCTCTCTCTCTGTGTTGCCCTCTCTCTCGCTCTGTGGCGCCCTCTCTCTCTCTCTGTGGCACCCTCTCTCTCTCTCTCTCTCTCTCTCTCTGTGTCGCCCTCTCTCTCTGTGGCGCCCTCTCTCTCTCTCTCTGTGGCGCCCTCTCTCTCTCTGTGGCGCCCTCTCTGTCTCTCTGTGGCACCCTCTCTCTCTCTGTGGCGCCCTCACTCTGTTGTGCCCTCTCTCTCTCTGTGTCGCCCTCTCTCTCTCTCTGTGTCGCCCTCTCTCTCTCTGTGTCGCCCTCTCTCTCTCTGTGTCGCCCTCTCTCTGTGTCGCCCTCTCTCTGTGTCGCTCTCTCTCTCTCTCTCTCTCTCTGTGTCGCCCTCTCTCTCTCTGTGTCGCCCTATCTCTATCTCTGTGTCGCCCTCTCTCTCTCTCTCTGTCGCCCTCTCTCTCTCTCTCCTCTCTCTCTCTCTCTCTCTCTCTCTCTCTCTCTCTCTGTGTCGCCCTCTCTCTGTGTCGCCCTCTCTCTCTCTCTGTGTCGCCCTCTCTCTGTGTCGCTCTCTCTCTCTCTCTCTCTCTCTCTCTCTCTCTCTCTCTGTGTCGCCCTCTCTCTCTCTCTGTGTCGCCCTATCTCTCTCTCTGTGTCGCCCTCTCTCTCTCTCTCTCTCTCTCTGTGTCGCCCTCTCTCTATGTCGCCCTCTCTCTGTGTCGCCCTCTCTCTGTGTCGCCCTCTCTCTCTCTGTGTCGCCCTCTCTCTCTCTGTGTCGCCCTCTGTCTCTCTGTATCGCCCTCTCTCTCTCTCTGTGGTGCCCTCTCTCTCTCTCTGTGGTGCCCTCTCTCTCTCTGTGGCACCCTCTCTCTCTCTCTGTGGCACCCTCTCTCGCTCTGTGGCACCCTCTCTCTCTCTGTGGCGCCCTCTCACTCTCTCTGTGGCGCCCTCTCTCTCTCTGTGGCGCCCTCTCTCTCTCGCTCTGTGGTGCCCTCTCTCTCTCGCTCTGTGGCGCCCTCTCACTCTCTCTCTCTCTCTGTGGCACCCTCTCTCTCTCTGTGGTGCCCTCTCTCTCTCTCTGTGGCACTCTCTCTCTGTCTCTCTGTGTCACCCTCTCTCTCTCTGTGTTGCCCTCTCTCTCTGTGTCGCCCTCTCTCTCTCTGTGTTGCCCTCTCTCTCTCTGTGTCGCCCTCTCTCTCTCTCTCTGTGGCGCCCTCTCTGTCTCTCTCTGTGGCGCTCTCTCTCTCTCTGTGGCGCCCTCTCTCGCTTTGTGGCGCCCTCTCTCTCTCTGTGGCGCCCTCTCTCTCTCGCTCTGTGGCGCCCTCTCTCTGTCTGTGGCGCCCTCTTTCTCTCGTTCTGTGGCACCCTCTCTCTCTCGCTCTGTGGCGCCCTCTCTCTCGCTCTGTGGCGCCCTCTCTCTCTCTCTGTGTCACCCTCTCTCTCTCTGTGTTGCCCTCTCTCTCTGTGTCGCCCTCTCTCTCTCTGTGTTGCCCTCTCTCTCTCTGTGGCACCCTCTCTCTCTCTGTGTCACCCTCTCTCTCTCTGTGTTGCCCTCTCTCTCTGTGTCGCCCTCTCTCTCTCTGTGGCGCCCTCTCTCTCGCTCTGTGGCGCCCTCTCTCTCGCTCTGTAGCGCCCTCTCTCTCGCTCTGTGGCGCCCTCTTTCGCTCTGCTGTGCCCTCTCTCTCGCTCTGTGGCACCCTCTCTCGCTCTGTGGTGCCCTCTCTCGCTCTGTGGTGCCCTCTCTCGCTCTCTGTGGTGCCCTCTCTCTCTCTCTCTGTGGCACCCTCTCTCTCTCTCTGTGGCGCCCTCTCTCTCTCACTCTCTCTGTGGCGCCCTCTCTCTCTCTCTCTGTGACGCCCTATCTCTCTCTCTCTGTGGCGCTCTCTCTCTCTCTCTCTGTGGCGCCCTCTCTCTCTGTGGCACCCTCTCTCTCTGTGGCACCCTCTCTCTCTCTGTGACGCCCTCTCTCTCTCTCTGTGGCGCCCTCTCACTCTCTCTCTCTCTCTGTGGCACCCTCTCTCTCTCTGTGGTGCCCTCTCTCTCTCTGTGGCACTCTCTCTCTCTCTCTCTGTGTCACCCTCTCTCTCTCTGTGTTGCCCTCTCTCTCTGTGTCGCCCTCTCTCTCTCTGTGTCGCCCTCTCTCTCTCTGTGTCGCCCTCTCTCTCTCTGTGTCGCCCTCTCTCTCTCTCTCTGTGGCGCCCTCTCTGTCTCTCTCTGTGGCGCCCACTCTCTCTCTGTGGCGCCCTCTCTCGCTTTGTGGCGCCCTCTCTCTCTCTGTGGCGCCCTCTCTCTCTCGCTCTGTGGCGCCCTCTCTCTGTCTGTGGCGCCCTCTTTCTCTCGTTCTGTGGCACCCTCTCTCTCTCGCTCTGTGGCGCCCTCTCTCTCGCTCTGTGGCGCCCTCTCTCTCTCTGTGTCACCCTCTCTCTCTCTGTGTTGCCCTCTCTCTCTGTGTCGCCCTCTCTCTCTCTGTGTTGCCCTCTCTCTCTCTGTGTCGCCCTCTCTCTCTCTGTGTCGCCCTCTATCTCTCTGTGTACCCCTCTCTCTCTCTGTGTCGCCCTCTCTCTCTCTGTGTTGCCCTCTCTCTCGCTCTGTGGCGCCCTCTCTCTCTCTCTGTGGCACCCTCTCTCTCTCTCTCTCTCTCTCTCTCTCTGTGTCGCCCTCTCTCTCTGTGGCGCCCTCTCTCTCTGTGGCGCCCTCTCTCTCTCTGTGGCGCCCTCTCTGTCTCTCTGTGGCACCCTCTCTCTCTCTGTGGCGCCCTCACTCTGTTGTGCCCTCTCTCTCTCTGTGTCGCCCTCTCTCTCTCTCTGTGTCGCCCTCTCTCTCTCTGTGTCGCCCTCTCTCTCTCTGTGTCGCCCTCTCTCTGTGTCGCCCTCTCTCTGTGTCGCTCTCTCTCTCTCTCTCTCTCTCTCTCTCTGTGTCGCCCTCTCTCTCTCTGTGTCGCCCTATCTCTATCTCTGTGTCGCCCTCTCTCTCTCTCTCTGTCGCCCTCTCTCTCTCTCTCTCTCTCTCTCTCTCTGTGTCGCCCTCTCTCTGTGTCGCCCTCTCTCTCTCTGTGTCGCCCTCTCTCTGTGTCGCCCTCTCTCTGTGTCGCCCTCTCTCTGTGTCGCGCTCTCTCTCTCTCTCTCTCTGTGTCGCCCTCTCTCTCTCTATGTCGCCCTCTCTCTGTGTCGCCCTCTCTCTGTGTCGCCCTCTCTCTCTCTGTGTCGCCCTCTCTCTCTCTGTGTCGCCCTATCTCTCTCTGTGTCGCCCTCTCTCTCTCTGTATCGCCATCTCTCTCTCTCTCTCTGTGGTGCCCTCTCTCTCTCTCTGTGGTGCCCTCTCTCTCTCTCTCTGTGGCACCCTCTCTCGCTCTGTGGCACCCTCTCTCGCTCTGTGGCGCCCTCTCTCTCTCTGTGGCGCCCTCTCTCTCTCTGTGGTGCCCTCTCTCTCTCGCTCTGTGGTGCCCTCTCTCTCGCTCTGTGGCGCCCTCTCTCTCGCTCTGTGGCGCCCTCTCTCTCGCTCTGTGGCGCCCTCTTTCGCTCTGCTGTGCCCTCTCTCTCGCTCTGTGGCGCCCTCTCTCGCTCTGTGGTGCCCTCTCTCGCTCTCTGTGGCGCCCTCTCTCTCTCTCTCTGTGGCACCCTCTCTCTCTCTGTGGCGCCCTCTCTCTCTCACTCTCTTTGTGGCGCCCTCTCTCTCTCTCTCTCTGTGACGCCCTCTCTCTCTCTCTCTCTGTGGCGCTCTCTCTCTCTATCTCTGTGACGCCCTCTCTCTCTGTGTCACCCTCTCTCTATTTGTGGCGCCCTCTCTCTCTCTCTGTGGCGCCCTCTCTCTCTCTCTCTCTCTATGTGGCACCCTCTCTCTCTCTGTGGTGCCCTCTCTCTCTCTGTGGCACCCTCTCTCTCTCTGTGTCACCCTCTCTCTCTCTGTGTTGCCCTCTCTCTCTGTGTCGCCCTCTCTCTCTCTGTGTCGCCCTCTCTCTCTCTGTGTCGCCCTCTCTCTCTCTCTCTGTGTCGCCCTCTCTCTCTCTCTCTGTGTCGCCCTCTCTCTCTGTGTCAACCTCTCTCTCTCTCTCTGTGGCGCCCTCTCTGTCTCTCTCTGTGGCGCCCTCTCTCTCTCTGTGGCGCCCTCTCTCTCTCTGTGGCGCCCTCTTTCTCTCATTCTGTGGCACCCTCTCTCTCTCGCTCTGTGGCGCCCTCTCTCTCGCTCTGTGGCGCCCTCTCTCTCTCTGTGGCACCCTCTCTCTCTCTGTGGCGCCCTCTCTCTCTCTATGTCGCCCTCTCTCTGTGTC
The DNA here is from genome assembly GCF_040206685.1 of Ascaphus truei. Taxonomy (NCBI): domain Eukaryota; kingdom Metazoa; phylum Chordata; class Amphibia; order Anura; family Ascaphidae; genus Ascaphus; species Ascaphus truei. Next base: position 19,649 of record NW_027455483.1, read on the forward strand.
GCCCTCTCTCTGTGTCGCCCTCTCTCTCTCTGTGTCGCCCTCTCTCTCTCTGTGTCGCCCTCTCTCTCTCTGTGTCGCCCTCTCTCTCTCTCTCTCTCTGTGGTGCCCTCTCTCTCTCACTCTCTCTGTGGCGCCCTCTCTCTCTCTCTCTGTGACGCCCTATCTCTCTCTCTCTGTGACGCCCTATCTCTCTCTCTCTGTGGCGCTCTCTCTCTCTCTCTCTGTGGCGCCCTCTCTCTCTGTGGCACCCTCTCTCTCTCTGTGACGCCCTCTCTCTCTCTGTGGCGCCCTCTCACTCTCTCTCTCTCTGTGGCACCCTCTCTCTCTCTGTGGTGCCCTCTCTCTCTCTGTGGCACTCGCTCTCTCTCTCTGTGTCACCCTCTCTCTCTCTGTGTTGCCCTCTCTCTCTGTGTCGCCCTCTCTCTCTCTGTGTCGCCCTCTCTCTCTCTGTGTCGCCCTCTCTCTCTGTCTCTCTGTGTCGCCCTCTCTCTCTCTGTGTCGCCCTCTCTCTCTCTGTGTCGCCCTCTCTCTCTCTCTCTCTGTGGCGCCCTCTCTGTCTCTCTCTGTGGCGCCCTCTCTCTCTCTGTGGCGCCCTCTCTCGCTTTGTGGCGCCCTCTCTCGCTTTGTGGCGCCCTCTCTCTCTCTGTGGTGCCCTCTCTCGCTCTCTGTGGCGCCCTCTCTCTCTCTCTCTCTGTGGCACCCTCTCTCTCTCTCTGTGGCGCCCTCTCTCTCTCACTCTCTCTGTGGCGCCCTCTCTCTCTCTCTCTCTGTGACGCCCTCTCTCTCTCTCTCTGTGGCGCTCTCTCTCTCTCTCTCTGTGGCGCCCTCTCTCTCTGTGGCACCCTCTCTCTCTCTGTGGCTCCCTCTCTCTCTCTCTGTGTCGCCCTCTCTCTCTCTGTGTCGCCCTCTCTCTCTCTCTCTGTGGTGCCCTCTCTCTCTCTCTCTGTGGCACCCTCTCTCGCTCTGTGGCGCCCTCTCTCTCTCTGTGGCGCCCTCTCTCTCTCTGTGGCGCCCTCTCTCTCTCTGTGTTGCCCTCTCTCTCTGTGTCGCCCTCTCTCTCTCTGTGTCGCCCTCTCTCTCTCTGTGTCGCCCTCTCTCTCTCTCTCTCTGTGTCGCCCTCTCTCTCTCTGTGTCGCCCTCTCTCTCTCTCTCTCTGTGGCGCCCTCTGTGTCTCTCTCTGTGGCGCCCTCTCTCTCTCTGTGGCGCCCTCTCTCGCTTTGTGGCGCCCTCTCTCGCTTTGTGGCGCCCTCTCTCGCTTTGTGGCGCCCTCTCTCTCTCTGTGGCGCCCTCTCTCGCTTTGTGGCGCCCTCTCTCTCTCTGTGGTGCCCTCTCTCTCTCTCTGTGGCACCCTCTCTCGCTCTGTGGCACCCTCTCTCGCTTTGTGGCGCCCTCTCTCGCTTTGTGGCGCCCTCTCTCGCTTTGTGGCGCCCTCTCTCTCTCTGTGGCGCCCTCTCTCGCTTTGTGGCGCCCTCTCTCTCTCTGTGGTGCCCTCTCTCTCTCTCTGTGGCACCCTCTCTCGCTCTGTGGCACCCTCTCTCGCTCTGTGGCGCCCTCTCTCTCTCTGTGGCGCCCTCTCTCTCTCTGTGGCGCCCTCTCTCTCTCGCTCTGTGGTGCCCTCTCTCTCTCGCTCTGTGGCGCCCTCTCTCGCTCTGTGGCGCCCTCTTTCTCTCGCTCTGTGGCACCCTCTCTCTCTCTCTCTGTGGCGCCCTCTGTGTCTCTCTCTGTGGCGCCCTCTCTCTCTCTGTGGCGCCCTCTCTCGCTTTGTGGCGCCCTCTCTCGCTTTGTGGCGCCCTCTCTCGCTTTGTGGCGCCCTCTCTCTCTCTGTGGCGCCCTCTCTCGCTTTGTGGCGCCCTCTCTCTCTCTGTGGTGCCCTCTCTCTCTCTCTGTGGCACCCTCTCTCGCTCTGTGGCACCCTCTCTCGCTCTGTGGCGCCCTCTCTCTCTCTGTGGCGCCCTCTCTCTCTCTGTGGCGCCCTCTCTCTCTCGCTCTGTGGTGCCCTCTCTCTCTCGCTCTGTGGCGCCCTCTCTCGCTCTGTGGCGCCCTCTTTCTCTCGCTCTGTGGCACCCTCTCTCTCTCGCTCTGTGGCGCCCTCTCTCTCTCGCTCTGTGGCGCCCTCTCTATCGCTCTGTGGTGCCCTCTCTCTCTCTGTGGCACCCTCTCTCTTGCTCTGTGGCGCCCTCTCTCTTGCTCTGTGGCGCCCTCTCTCTCGCTCTGTGGCGCCCTCTCTCTCGCTCTGTGGCGCCCTCTCTCTCGCTCTGTGGCGCCCTCTTTCGCTCTGCTGTGCCCTCTCTCTGGCTCTGTGGTGCCCTCTCTCGCTCTGTGGTGCCCTCTCTCGCTCTCTGTGGCGCCCTCTCTCTCTCTCTCTCTCTGTGGCACCCTCTCTCTCTCTCTGTGGCGCCCTCTCTCTCTCACTCTCTCTGTGGCGCCCTCTCTCTCTCTGTGACGCCCTATCTCTCTCTCTCTGTGGCGCTCTCTCTCTCTCTCTCTGTGGCGCCCTCTCTCTCTGTGGCACCCTCTCTCTCTCTGTGACGCCCTCTCTCTCTCTCTGTGACGCCCTCTCTCTCTCTCTGTGGCACCCTCTCTCTCTCTGTGACGCCCTCTCTCTCTCTCTGTGGCACCCTCTCTCTCTCTGTGGTGCCCTCTCTCTCTCTGTGGCACTCGCTCTCTCTCTCTCTCTGTGTCACCCTCTCTCTCTCTGTGTTGCCCTCTCTCTCTGTGTCGCTCTTTCTCTCTCTGTGTCGCCCTCTCTCTCTCTGTGTCGCCCTCTCTCTCTCTGTGTCGCCCTCTCTCTCTCTCTCTGGCGCCCTCTCTGTCTCTCTCTGTGGCGCCCTCTCTCTCTCTGTGGCGCCCTCTCTCGCTTTGTGGCGCCCTCTCTCGCTTTGTGGCGACCTCTCTCTCTCTGTGGCGCCCTCTCTCGCTTTGTGGCGCCCTCTCTCTCTCTGTGGTGCCCTCTCTCGCTCTCTGTGGCACCCTCTCTCTCTCTCTCTCTGTGGCACCCTCTCTCTCTCTCTGTGGCGCCCTCTCTCTCTCACTATCTCTGTGGCGCCCTCTCTCTCTCTCTCTGTGACGCCCTCTCTCTCTCTCTCTGTGGCGCTCTCTCTCTCTCTCTGTGGCGCCCTCTCTCTCTGTGGCACCCTCTCTCTCTCTGTGGCTCCCTCTCTCTCTCTCTGTGGCGCCCTCTCTCTCTCTCTCTCTCTCTCTCTCTCTCTCTCTCTCTCTCTCTCTGTGGCACCCTCTCTCTCTCTGTGGTGCCCTCTCTCTCTCTGTGGCACCCTCTCTCTCTCTGTGGCACCCTCTCTCTCTCTGTGTCGCCCTCTCTCTCTCTCTCTGTGGTGCCCTCTCTCTCGCTCTGTGGCACCCTCTCTCGCTCTGTGGCGCCCTCTCTCGCTCTGTGGCGCCCTCTCTCTCTCTGTGGCGCCCTCTCTCTCTCTGTGGCGCCCTCTCTCTCTCGCTCTGTGGTGCCCTCTCTCTCTCGCTCTGTGGTGCCCTCTCTCTCTCGCTCTGTGGCGCCCTCTCTCTCGCTCTGTGGCGCCCTCTCTCTCGCTCTGTGGCGCCCTCTTTCGCTCTGCTGTGCCCTCTCTCTCGCTCTGTGGCGCCCTCTCTCGCTCTGTGGTGCCCTCTCTCGCTCTCTGTGGCGCCCTCTCTCTCTCTCTCTCTCTGTGGCACCCTCTCTCTCTCTCTGTGGCGCCCTCTCTCTCTCACTCTCTCTGTGGCGCCCTCTCTCTCTCTCTCTGTGACGCCCTCTCTCTCTCTCTCTGTGGCGCTCTCTCTCTCTCTCTCTGTGGCGCCCTCTCTCTCTGTGGCACCCTCTCTCTCTCTGTTGCGCCCTCTCTCTCTCTCTGTGGTGCCCTCTCTCTCTCTCTCTCTCTCTCTCTCTCTGTGGCTCTCTCTCTCTCTCTGTGGCACCCTCTCTCTCTCTGTGGTGCCCTCTCTCTCTCTGTGGCACCCTCTCTCTCTCTGTGTCACCCTCTCTCTCTCTGTGTTGCTCTCTCTCTCTGTGTCGCCCTCTCTCTCTCTGTGTCGCCCTCTCTCTCTCTGTGTCGCCCTCTCTCTCTCTCTCTGTGTCGCCCTCTCTCTCTGTGTCAACCTCTCTCTCTCTCTGTGGCGCCCTCTCTGTCTCTCTCTGTGGCGCCCTCTCTCTCTCTGTGGCGCCCTCTCTCTCGCTCTGTGGTGCCCTCTCTCTGTCTGTGGCGCCCTCTTTCTCTCGTTCTGTGGCACCCTCTCTCTCTCGCTCTGTGGCGCCCTCTCTCTCGCTCTGTGGCGCCCTCTCTCTCGCTCTGTGGCGCCCTCTCTCTCGCTCTGTGGTGCCCTCTCTCTCTCTGTGGCGCCCTCTCTCTCTCTGTGGCGCCCTCTCTCTGTGTCGCCCTCTCTCTGTGTCGCCCTCTCTCTCTCTGTGTCGCCCTCTCTCTCTCTGTGTCGCCCTCTCTCTCTCTGTGTCGCCCTCTCTCTCTCTGTATCGCCCTCTCTCTCTCTCTCTCTGTGGTGCCCTCTCTCTCTCTCTGTGGTGCCCTCTCTCTCTCTCTGTGGCACCCTCTCTCGCTCTGTGGCACCCTCTCTCGCTCTGTGGCGCCCTCTCTCTCTCTGTGGCGCCCTCTCTCTCTCTGTGGCGCCCTCTCTCTCTCGCTCTGTGGTGCCCTTTCTCTCTCGCTCTGTGGCGCCCTCTCTCGCTCTGTGGCGCCCTCTTTCTCTCGCTCTGTGGCACTCTCTCTCTCTCGCTCTGTGGCGCCCTCTCTCTCGCTCTGTGGTGCCCTCTCTCTCTCTGTGGCACCCTCTCTCTCGCTCTGTGGCGCCCTCTCTCTCGCTCTGTGGCGCCCTCTCTCTCGCTCTGTAGCGCCCTCTCTCTCGCTCTGTGGCGCCCTCTTTCGCTCTGCTGTGCCCTCTCTCTCGCTCTGTGGCGCCCTCTCTCGCTCTGTGGTGCCCTCTCTCGCTCTGTGGTGCCCTCTCTCGCTCTCTGTGGCGCCCTCTCGCTCTCTGTGGCACCCTCTCTCTCTCTCTGTGGTGCCCTCTCTCTCTCACTCTCTCTGTGGCGCCCTCTCTCTCTCTCTCTGTGACGCCCTATCTCTCTCTCTCTGTGGCGCTCTCTCTCTCTCTCTCTCTGTGGCGCCCTCTCTCTCTGTGGCACCCTCTCTCTCTCTGTGGCACTCTCTCTCTCTCTCTCTGTGTCACCCTCTCTCTCTCTGTGTTGCCCTCTCTCTCTGTGTCGCCCTCTCTCTCTCTGTGTCGCCCTCTCTCTCTCTGTGTCGCCCTCTCTCTCTCTGTGTCGCCCTCTCTCTCTCTCTCTGTGGCGCCCTCTCTGTCTCTCTCTGTGGCGCCCTCTCTCTCTCTGTGGCGCCCTCTCTCGCTTTGTGGCGCCCTCTCTCTCTCTGTGGCGCCCTCTCTCGCTTTGTGGCGCCCTCTCTCTCTCTGTGGTGCCCTCTCTCGCTCTCTGTGGCGCCCTCTCTCTCTCTCTGTGGCACCCTCTCTCTCTCTCTGTGGCGCCCTCTCTCTCTCACTCTCTCTGTGGCGCCCTCTCTCTCTCTCTCTGTGACGCCCTCTCTCTCTCTCTCTGTGGCGCTCTCTCTCTCTCTCTCTGTGGCGCCCTCTCTCTCTGTGGCACCCTCTCTCTCTCTGTGGCTCCCTCTCTCTCTCTCTGTGGCGCCCTCTCTCTCTCTCTGTGTCACCCTCTCTCTCTCTGTGTTGCCCTCTCTCTCTGTGTCGCCCTCTCTCTCACGCTGTGGCGCCCTCTCTCTCTCTGTGGCGCCCTCTCTCGCTTTGTGGCGCCCTCTCTCTCTCTGTGGCGCCCTCTCTCTCTCGCTCTGTGGCGCCCTCTCTCTGTCTGTGGCGCCCTCTTTCTCTCGTTCTGTGGCACCCTCTCTCTCTCGCTCTGTGGCGCCCTCTCTCTCGCTCTGTGTCACCCTCTCTCTCTCTGTGTTGCCCTCTCTCTCTGTGTCGCCCTCTCTCTCTCTGTGTTGCCCTCTCTCTCTCTGTGTCGCCTTCTCTCTCTCTGTGTCGCCCTCTCTCTCTCTGTGTACCCCTCTCTCTCTGTGTGTACCCCTCTCTCTCTGTGTGTTGCCCTCTCTCTCTCTATGTCGCCCTCTCTCTCTCTGTGTCGCCCTCTCTCTCGCTCTGTGGCGCCCTCTCTCTCTCTCTGTGGCACCCTCTCTCTCTCTCTCTCTCTCTCTCTCTCTCTCTCTGTGTCGCCCTCTCTCTCTGTGGTGCCCTCTCTCTCTCTCTCTGTGGCGCCCTCTCTCTCTCTGTGGCGCCCTCTCTGTCTTTCTGTGGCACCCTCTCTCTCTCTGTGGCGCCCTCACTCTCTCTGTTGTGCCCTCTCTCTCTCTGTGTCACCCTCTCTCTCTCTGTGTCGCCCTCTCTCTCTCTGTGTCGCCCTCTCTCTCTCTGTGTCGCCCTCTCTCTCTCTCTGTGTCACCCTCTCTCTGTGTTGCCCTCTCTCTGTGTCGCCCTCTCTCTGTGTCGCTCTCTCTCTCTCTCTCTCTCTGTGTCGCCCTCTCTCTCTCTATGTCGCCCTCTCTCTGTGTCGCCCTCTCTCTGTGTCGCCCTCTCTCTCTCTGTGTCGCCCTCTCTCTCTCTGTGTCGCCCTCTCTCTCTCTGTGTCGCCCTCTCTCTCTCTGTATCACCCTCTCTCTCTCTCTGTGGTGCCCTCTCTCTCTCTCTGTGGTGCCCTCTCTCTCTCTCTCTGTGGCACCCACTCTCGCTCTGTGGCACCCTCTCTCGCTCTGTGGCGCCCTCTCTCTCTCTGTGGCGCCCTCTCTCTCTCTGTGGCGCCCTCTCTCTCTCGCTCTGTGGTGCCCTCTCTCTCTCGCTCTGTGGCGCCCTCTCTCTCGCTCTGTGGCGCCCTCTCTCTCTCTGTGGCACCCTCTCTCTCGCTCTGTGGCACCCTCTCTCTCGCTATGTGGCGCCCTCTCTCTCGCTCTGTGGCGCCCTCTCTCTTGCTCTGTGGCGCCCTCTCTCTCGCTCTGTGGCGCCCTCTCTCTCTCTCTCTGTGTCAACCTCTCTCTCTCTCTCTGTGGTGCCCTCTCTGTCTCTCTCTGTGGCGCCCTCTCTCTCTCTGTGGCGCCCTCTCTCTCTCTGTGGCGCCCTCTCTCTCTCGCTCTGTGGCGCCCTCTCTCTGTCTGTGGCACCCTCTTTCTCTTGTTCTGTGGCACCCTCTCTCTCTCGCTCTGTGGCGCCCTCTGTCTCGCTCTGTGGCGCCCTCTCTCTCTCTGTGGCACCCTCTCTCTCTCTGTGGCGCCCTCTCTCTCTCTATGTCGCCCTCTCTCTGTGTCGCCCTCTCTCTGTGTCGCCCTCTCTCTCTCTGTGTCGCCCTCTCTCTCTCTGTGTCGCCCACTCTCTCTCTGTATCGCCCTCTCTCTCTCTGTATCGCCCTCTCTCTCTCTCTCTCTCTCTCTCTCTCTCTGTGGTGCCCTCTCTCTCTCTCTGTGGTGCCCTCTCTCTCTCTCTGTGGCACCCTCTCTCGCTCTGTGGCACCCTCTCTCGCTCTGTGGCGCCCTCTCTCTCTCTGTGGCGCCCTCTCTCTCTCTGTGGCGCCCTCTCTCTCTCGCTCTGTGGTGCCCTCTCTCTCTCGCTCTGTGGCGCCCTCTCTCGCTCTGTGGCGCCATCTTTCTGTCGCTCTGTGGCACCCTCTCTCTCTCGCTCTGTGGCGCCCTCTCTCTCGCTCTGTGGTGCCCTCTCTCTCTCTGTGGCACCCTCTCTCTTGCTCTGTGGCGCCCTCTCTCTCGCTCTGTGGCACCCTCTCTCTCGCTCTGTAGCGCCCTCTCTCTCGCTCTGTGGCGCCCTCTTTCGCTCTGCTGTGCCCTCTCTCTCGCTCTGTGGTGCCCTCTCTCGCTCTGTGGTGCCCTCTCTCGCTCTCTGTGGCGCCCTCTCTCTCTCTCTCTCTCTCTCTCTGTGTGGCACCCTCTCTCTCTCTCTGTGGCGCCCTCTCTCTCTCACTCTCTCTGTGGCGCCCTCTCTCTCTCTCTGTGACGCCCTATCTCTCTCTCTCTGTGGCGCTCTCTCTCTCTCTCTCTGTGGCGCCCTCTCTCTCTGTGGCACCCTCTCTCTCTCTGTGACGCCCTCTCTCACTCTCTGTGGCGCCCCTCTCACTCTCTCTCTCTCTGTGGCACCCTCTCTCTCTCTGTGGTGCCCTCTCTCTCTCTGTGGCAATCGCTCTCTCTCTCTCTCTGTGTCACCCTCTCTCTCTCTGTGTTGCCCTCTCTCTCTGTGTCGCCCTCTCTCTCTCTCTGTGTCGCCCTCTCTCTCTCTGTGTCGCCCTCTCTCTCTCTCTCTCTCTGTGTCGCCCTCTCTCTCTCTGTGTCGCCCTCTCTCTCTCTCTCTCTCTGTGGCGCCCTCTCTGTCTCTCTCTGTGGCGCCCTCTCTCTCTCTGTGGCGCCCTCTCTCGCTTTGTGGCGCCCTCTCTCTCTCTGTGGCGCCCTCTCTCTCTCGCTCTGTGGCGCCCTCTCTCTGTCTGTGGCGCCCTCTTTCTCTCGTTCTGTGGCACCCTCTCTCTCTCGCTCTGTGGCGCCCTCTCTCTCGCTCTGTGGCGCCCTCTCTCTCGCTCTGTGGCGCCCTCTCTCTCGCTCTGTGGCGCCCTCTCTCTCTCTGTGGCGCCCCTCTCTCGCTTTGTGGCGCCCCTCTCTCTCTCTGTGGCGCCCTCTCTCTCTCGCTCTGTGGCGCCCTCTCTCTGTCTGTGGCGCCCTCTTTCTCTCGTTCTGTGGCACCCTCTCTCTCTCGCTCTGTGGCGCCCTCTCTCTCGCTCTGTGGCGCCCTCTCTCTCTGTGGCGCCCTCTCTCTCTCTGTGGCACCCTCTCTCTCTCTCTCTGTGGTGCCCCTCTCTCTCTCGCTCTGTGGCGCCCTCTCTCTCTCTGTGGCGCCCTCTTTCTCTCGCTCTGTGGCACCCTCTCTTTCTCTCTTTCTCGCTCTGTGGCACCCTCTCTCTCTCTGTGGCGCCCTCTCTCTCGCTCTGTGGCGCCCTCTCTCTCGCTCTGTGGCGCCCTCTCTCTCTCTGTGGCACCCTCTCTCACTCTGTGGCGCCCTCTCTCTCGCTCTGTGGCGCCCCTCTCTCTCGCTCTGTGGCGCCCTCTCTCTCGCTCTGTGGCGCCCTCTTTCGCTCTGCTGTGCCCTCTCTCTCGCTCTGTGGCGCCCTCTCTTGCTCTGTGGTGCCCTATCTCGCTCTCTGTGGCGCCCTCTCTCTCTCTCTGTGGCGCCCTCTCTCTCTCAATCTCTCTGTGGCGCCCTCTCTCTCTCTCTCTCTGTGACGCCCTCTCTCTCTCTCTCTATGGCTCTCTCTCTCTCTCTCTGTGGCGCCCTCTCTCTCTGTGGCACCCCCCTCTCTCTCTGTGTCACCCTCTCTCTCTCTGTGTTGCCCCTCTCTCTCTCTGTGTCGCCCTCTCTCTCTCTGTGTCGCCTTCTCTCTCTCTGTGTCGCCCTCTCTCTCTCTGTGTACCCCTCTCTCTCTGTGTGTTGCCCTCTCTCTCTCTGTGTCGCCCTCTCTCTCTCTGTGTCTCCCTCTCTCTCGCTCTGTGGCGCCCTCTCTCTCTCTCTGTGGCACCCTCTCTCTCTCTCTCTCTCTGTGTCGCCCTCTCTCTCTGTGGCGCCCTCTCTCTCTCTCTCTCTCTCTGTGGCGCCCTCTCTCTCTCTCTCTCTGTGGCGCCCTCTCTGTCTCTCTGTGGCACCCTCTCTCTCTCTGTGGCGCCCTCACTCTCTCTGTTGTGCCCTCTCTCTCTCTGTGTCACCCTCTCTCTCTCTGTGTCGCCCCTCTCTCTCTCTGTGTCACCCTCTCTCTGTGTCGCCCTCTCTCTGTGTCGCCCTTTCTCTGTGTCGCTCTCTCTCTCTCTCTCTCTCTCTCTCTCTCTCTCTCTCTGCTGTCGCCCTCTCTCTCTCTATGTCGCCCTCTCTCTGTGTCGCCCTCTCTCTGTGTCGCCCTCTCTCTCTCTGTGTCGCCCTCTCTCTCTCTGTGTCGCCCTCTCTCTCTCTGTATCGCCCTCTCTCTCTCTCTGTGGTGCCCTCTCTCTCTCTCTGTGGTGCCCTCTCTCTCTCTCTGTGGTGCCCTCTCTCTCTCTCTGTGGTGCCCTCTCTCTCTCTCTGTGGTGCCCTCTCTCTCTCTCTGTGGCACCCTCTCTCGCTCTGTGGCACCCTCTCTCGCTCTGTGGCGCCCTCTCTCTCTCTGTGGCGCCCTCTCTCTCTCTGTGGCGCCCTCTCTCTCTCTGTGGCGCCCTCTCTCTCTCGCTCTGTGGTGCCCTCTCTCTCTCGCTCTGTGGCGCCCTCTCTCGCTCTGTGGCGCCCTCTTTCCTCTCGCTCTGTGGCACCCTCTTTCTCTCGCTCTGTGGCGCCCTCTCTCTTGCTCTGTGGCGCCCTCTCTCTCTCTGTGGCACCCTCTCTCTCGCTCTGTGGCGCCCTCTCTCTCACTCTGTGGCGCCCTCTCTCTCGCTCTGTGGCGCCCTCTCTCTCTCGCTCTGTGGCGCCCTCTTTCGCTCTGCTGTGCCCTCTCTCTCGCTCTGTGGTGCCCTCTCTCGCTCTGTGGTGCCCTCTCTCTCTCTCTCTCTCTCTCTCTGTGTGGCACCCTCTCTCTCTCTCTGTGGCGCCCTCTCTCTCTCACTCTCTCTGTGGCGCCCTCTCTCTCTCTCTGTGACGCCCTATCTCTCTCTCTCTGTGGCGCTCTCTCTCTCTCTCTCTGTGGCGCCCTCTCTCTCTGTGGCACCCTCTCTCTCTCTGTGACGCCCTCTCTCACTCTCTGTGGCGCCCTCTCACTCTCTCTCTCTCTGTGGCACCCTCTCTCTCTCTGTGGTGCCCTCTCTCTCTCTGTGGCAATCGCTCTCTCTCTCTCTCTGTGTCACCCTCTCTCTCTCTGTGTTGCCCTCTCTCTCTGTGTCGCCCTCTCTCTCTCTCTGTGTCGCCCTCTCTCTCTCTGTGTCGCCCTCTCTCTCTCTCTCTCTCTGTGTCGCCCTCTCTCTCTCTGTGTCGCCCTCTCTCTCTCTCTCTCTCTCTCTCTCTGTGGCGCCCTCTCTGTCTCTCTCTGTGGCGCCCTCTCTCTCTCTGTGGCGCCCTCTCTCGCTTTGTGGCGCCCTCTCTCTCTCTGTGGCGCCCTCTCTCTCTCGCTCTGTGGCGCCCTCTCTCTGTCTGTGGCGCCCTCTTTCTCTCGTTCTGTGGCACCCTCTCTCTCTCGCTCTGTGGCGCCCTCTCTCTCGCTCTGTGGCGCCCTCTCTCTCTCGCTCTGTGGCGCCCTCTCTCTCGCTCTGTGGCGCCCTCTCTCTCTCTGTGGCGCCCTCTCTCGCTTTGTGGCGCCCTCTCTCTCTCTGTGGCGCCCTCTCTCTCTCGCTCTGTGGCGCCCTCTCTCTGTCTGTGGCGCCCTCTTTCTCTCGTTCTGTGGCACCCTCTCTCTCTCGCTCTGTGGCGCCCTCTCTCTCGCTCTGTGGCGCCCTCTCTCTCTGTGGCGCCCTCTCTCTCTCTGTGGCACCCTCTCTCTCTCTCTCTCTGTGGTGCCCTCTCTCTCTCGCTCTGTGGCGCCCTCTCTCTCTCTGTGGCGCCCTCTTTCTCTCGCTCTGTGGCACCCTCTCTTTCTCTCTTTCTCGCTCTGTGGCACCCTCTCTCTCTCTGTGGCGCCCTCTCTCTCGCTCTGTGGCGCCCTCTCTCTCGCTCTGTGGCGCCCTCTCTCTCTCTGTGGCACCCTCTCTCACTCTGTGGCGCCCTCTCTCTCGCTCTGTGGCGCCCTCTCTCTCGCTCTGTGGCGCCCTCTCTCTCGCTCTGTGGCGCCCCTCTTTCGCTCTGCTGTGCCCTCTCTCTCGCTCTGTGGCGCCCTCTCTTGCTCTGTGGTGCCCTATCTCGCTCTCTGTGGCGCCCTCTCTCTCTCTCTGTGGCGCCCTCTCTCTCTCAATCTCTCTGTGGCGCCCTCTCTCTCTCTCTCTGTGACGCCCTCTCTCTCTCTCTCTATGGCGCTCTCTCTCTCTCTCTGTGGCGCCCTCTCTCTCTGTGGCCCCCTCTCTCTCTGTGTCACCCTCTCTCTCTCTGTGTTGCCCTCTCTCTCTCTGTGTCGCCCTCTCTCTCTCTGTGTCGCCTTCTCTCTCTCTGTGTCGCCCTCTCTCTCTCTGTGTACCCCTCTCTCTCTGTGTGTTGCCCTCTCTCTCTCTGTGTCGCCCTCTCTCTCTCTGTGTCTCCCTCTCTCTCGCTCTGTGGCGCCCTCTCTCTCTCTCTGTGGCACCCTCTCTCTCTCTCTCTCTCTGTGTCGCCCTCTCTCTCTGTGGCGCCCTCTCTCTCTCTCTCTCTCTCTGTGGCGCCCTCTCTCTCTCTCTCTCTGTGGCGCCCTCTCTGTCTCTCTGTGGCACCCCTCTCTCTCTCTGTGGCGCCCTCACTCTCTCTGTTGTGCCCTCTCTCTCTCTGTGTCACCCTCTCTCTCTCTGTGTCGCCCTCTCTCTCTCTGTGTCACCCTCTCTCTGTGTCGCCCTCTCTCTGTGTCGCCCTTTCTCTGTGTCGCTCTCTCTCTCTCTCTCTCTCTCTCTCTCTCTCTCTCTGTGTCGCCCTCTCTCTCTCTATGTCGCCCTCTCTCTGTGTCGCCCTCTCTCTGTGTCGCCCTCTCTCTCTCTGTGTCGCCCTCTCTCTCTCTGTGTCGCCCTCTCTCTCTCTGTATCGCCCTCTCTCTCTCTCTGTGGTGCCCTCTCTCTCTCTCTGTGGTGCCCTCTCTCTCTCTCTGTGGTGCCCTCTCTCTCTCTCTCTGTGGTGCCCTCTCTCTCTCTCTGTGGCACCCTCTCTCGCTCTGTGGCACCCTCTCTCGCTCTGTGCGCCCTCTCTCTCTCTGTGGCGCCCTCTCTCTCTCTGTGGCGCCCTCTCTCTCTCTGTGGCGCCCTCTCTCTCTCTGTGGCGCCCTCTCTCTCTCGCTCTGTGGTGCCCTCTCTCTCTCGCTCTGTGGCGCCCTCTCTCGCTCTGTGGCGCCCTCTTTCTCTCGCTCTGTGGCACCCTCTTTCTCTCGCTCTGTGGCGCCCTCTCTCTTGCTCTGTGGCGCCCTCTCTCTCTCTGTGGCACCCTCTCTCTCGCTCTGTGGCGCCCTCTCTCTCACTCTGTGGCGCCCTCTCTCTCGCTCTGTGGCGCCCTCTCTCTCGCTCTGTGGCGCCCTCTTTCGCTCTGCTGTGCCCTCTCTCTCGCTCTGTGGCGCCCTCTCTCGCTCTGTGGTGCCCTCTCTCGCTCTCTGTGGCGCCCTCTCTCTCTCTCTCTGTGGCACCCTCTCTCTCTCTGTGGCGCCCTCTCTCTCTCACTCTCTCTGTGGCGCCCTCTCTCTCTCTCTCTGTGACGCCCTCTCTCTCTCTCTCTCTCTGTGGCGCTCTCTCTCTCTCTCTCTGTGACGCCCTCTCTCTCTGTGGCACCCTCTCTCTCTCTGTGGCGCCCTCTCTCTCTCTCTGTGGCGCCCTCTCTCTCTCTCTCTCTCTCTCTCTCTCTCTCTCTGTGGCACCCTCTCTCTCTCTGTGGCACCCTCTCTCTCTCTGTGGCACCCTCTCTCTCTCTGTGGCACCCTCTCTCTCTCTGTGTCACCCTCTCTCTCTCTGTGTCGCCCTCTCTCTCTCTGTGGCGCCCTCTCTCTCTCTCTCTCTGTGGCGCTCTCTCTCTCTCTCTCTGTGACGCCCTCTCTCTCTGTGGCACCCTCTCTCTCTCTGTGGCGCCCTCTCTCTCTCTCTGTGGCGCCCTCTCTCTCTCTCTCTCTCTCTCTCTCTCTCTGTGGCACCCTCTCTCTCTCTGTGGCACCCTCTCTCTCTCTGTGGCACCCTCTCTCTCTCTGTGGCACCCTCTCTCTCTCTGTGTCACCCTCTCTCTCTCTGTGTCGCCCTCTTTCTCTGTGGCGCCCTCTCTCTCTCTCTCTGTGGCGCCCTCTCTCTCTCTGTGGCGCCCTCTCTCTCTCTGTGGCACCCTCTATCTCTCTGTGTCGCCCTCACTCTCTCAGTGGTGCCCTCTCTCTCTCTCTCTCTCTCTCTGTGTGGCACCCTCTCTCTCTCTCTGTGGCGCCCCTCTCTCTCTCACTCTCTCTGTGGCGCCCTCTCTCTCTCTCTGTGACGCCCTATCTCTCTCTCTCTGTGGCGCTCTCTCTCTCTCTCTCTGTGGCGCCCTCTCTCTCTGTGGCACCCTCTCTCTCTCTGTGACGCCCCTCTCTCACTCTCTGTGGCGCCCTCTCACTCTCTCTCTCTCTGTGGCACCCTCTCTCTCTCTGTGGTGCCCTCTCTCTCTCTGTGGCAATCGCTCTCTCTCTCTCTCTGTGTCACCCTCTCTCTCTCTGTGTTGCCCTCTCTCTCTGTGTCGCCCTCTCTCTCTCTCTGTGTCGCCCTCTCTCTCTCTGTGTCGCCCTCTCTCTCTCTCTCTCTCTGTGTCGCCCTCTCTCTCTCTGTGTCGCCCTCTCTCTCTCTCTCTCTCTCTCTCTCTGTGGCGCCCCTCTCTGTCTCTCTCTGTGGTGCCCTCTCTCTCTCTGTGGCAATCGCTCTCTCTCTCTCTCTGTGTCACCCTCTCTCTCTCTGTGTTGCCCTCTCTCTCTGTGTCGCCCTCTCTCTCTCTCTGTGTCGCCCTCTCTCTCTCTGTGTCGCCCTCTCTCTCTCTCTCTCTCTGTGTCGCCCTCTCTCTCTCTGTGTCGCCCTCTCTCTCTCTCTCTCTCTCTCTCTCTGTGGCGCCCTCTCTGTCTCTCTCTGTGGCGCCCTCTCTCTCTCTGTGGCGCCCCTCTCTCGCTTTGTGGCGCCCTCTCTCTCTCTGTGGCGCCCTCTCTCTCTCGCTCTGTGGCGCCCTCTCTCTGTCTGTGGCGCCCTCTTTCTCTCGTTCTGTGGCACCCTCTCTCTCTCGCTCTGTGGCGCCCTCTCTCTCGCTCTGTGGCGCCCTCTCTCTCTCGCTCTGTGGCGCCCTCTCTCTCGCTCTGTGGCGCCCTCTCTCTCTCTGTGGCGCCCTCTCTCGCTTTGTGGCGCCCTCTCTCTCTCTGTGGCGCCCTCTCTCTCTCGCTCTGTGGCGCCCTCTCTCTGTCTGTGGCGCCCTCTTTCTCTCGTTCTGTGGCACCCTCTCTCTCTCGCTCTGTGGCGCCCTCTCTCTCGCTCTGTGGCGCCCTCTCTCTCTGTGGCGCCCTCTCTCTCTCTGTGGCACCCTCTCTCTCTCTCTCTGTGGTGCCCTCTCTCTCTCGCTCTGTGGCGCCCTCTCTCTCTCTGTGGCGCCCTCTTTCTCTCGCTCTGTGGCACCCTCTCTTTCTCTCTTTCTCGCTCTGTGGCACCCTCTCTCTCGCTCTGTGGCACCCTCTCTCTCTCTGTGGCGCCCTCTCTCTCGCTCTGTGGCGCCCCTCTCTCTCGCTCTGTGGCGCCCTCTCTCTCTCTCTGTGGCACCCTCTATCACTCTGTGGCGCCCTCTCTCTCGCTCTGTGGCGCCCTCTCTCTCGCTCTGTGGCGCCCTCTCTCTCGCTCTGTGGCGCCCTCTTTCGCTCTGCTGTGCCCTCTCTCTCGCTCTGTGGCGCCCTCTCTTGCTCTGTGGTGCCCTATCTCGCTCTCTGTGGCGCCCTCTCTCTCTCTCTGTGGCGCCCTCTCTCTCTCAATCTCTCTGTGGCCGCCCTCTCTCTCTCTCTCTGTGACGCCCTCTCTCTCTCTCTCTATGGCGCTCTCTCTCTCTCTCTGTGGCGCCCTCTCTCTCTGTGGCACCCCCTCTCTCTCTGTGTCACCCTCTCTCTCTCTGTGTTGCCCTCTCTCTCTCTGTGTCGCCCTCTCTCTCTCTGTGTCGCCTTCTCTCTCTCTGTGTCGCCCTCTCTCTCTCTGTGTACCCCTCTCTCTCTGTGTGTTGCCCTCTCTCTCTCTGTGTCGCCCTCTCTCTCTCTGTGTCTCCCTCTCTCTCGCTCTGTGGCGCCCTCTCTCTCTCTCTGTGGCACCCTCTCTCTCTCTCTCTCTCTGTGTCGCCCTCTCTCTCTGTGGCGCCCTCTCTCTCTCTCTCTCTCTCTGTGGCGCCCTCTCTCTCTCTCTCTCTCTGTGGCGCCCTCTCTGTCTCTCTGTGGCACCCTCTCTCTCTCTGTGCGCCCTCACTCTCTCTGTTGTGCCCTCTCTCTCTCTGTGTCACCCTCTCTCTCTCTGTGTCGCCCCTCTCTCTCTCTGTGTCACCCTCTCCTCTGTGTCGCCCTCTCTCTGTGTCGCCCTTTCTCTGTGTCGCTCTCTCTCTCTCTCTCTCTCTCTCTCTCTCTCTCTCTCTGTGTCGCCCTCTCTCTCTCTATGTCGCCCTCTCTCTGTGTCGCCCTCTCTCTGTGTCGCCCTCTCTCTCTCTGTGTCGCCCTCTCTCTCTCTGTGTCGCCCCTCTCTCTCTCTGTATCGCCCTCTCTCTCTCTCTGTGGTGCCCTCTCTCTCTCTCTGTGGTGCCCTCTCTCTCTCTCTGTGGTGCCCTCTCTCCTCTCTCTGTGGTGCCCTCTCTCTCTCTCTGTGGCAACCCTCTCTCGCTCTGTGGCACCCTCTCTCGCTCTGTGGCGCCCTCTCTCTCTCTGTGGCGCCCTCTCTCTCTCTGTGGCGCCCTCTCTCTCTCTGTGGCGCCCTCT